>NC_089214.1:15172790-15315290 GCF_963930695.1 Labrus bergylta
GAAAGAGCTTGTGGTTTAAGAAAGGTGACCTCTGAAAGGTGATCTCTGCAGTTGGCTACTCCTGAGTTTAGCTGCTTTACACAAGGTAGAGAGATATGATTCAGAGGCAAATAACACTTTTATATATGTGTATATATATATATATATATATATGTCCAATTTAAGTTTCAAGTCAGTACTTTTCTCTTATATTTCTTTTTACACATCTGTTAAGATCATCCAAACTTGTTTCCATAGTGCAAATGTTTTTTTTGTCTTGAACGTGTGTTTAATGCCTCTCAATGCAGCTTTTAATATACGCCTCTCGTCATATCTATCTGTACTGTCTCTTTTCCCCCACAAGGGGGCAGCAGAGCTATAAACAACAGGAGCTGCTGATCACCATGGAGCACTGTGTATTCACAATTCTCCACTTTAATTGCATCTGGTCGTGTGTAATCTTGTATACCAGAGGGGGGTGCCCTTTCAGTGTGTACAGACATAACCCCACACACACTTTGATGGTAATTAAACAACCACTCAGCATCTTAAGGACACTGCTAAATAAACCAAACGGTCTCATACGGCGCCTGGGCTAAATTAATGATCACATTATGAGCTGACTGCTGAGATTCTAATGTGAGCGGCTATATGTTTGGACCTCTCGTTGAAGAGATATAATTTAGTAGGACTGCACTCATCATCGGCAAAATTCAAAAACAGGTGGACTCTAGTACCTACTTGTTACATGAGTGACAATTAGGAATATAAAAGAAGATATACTTTATTAATCCTGTGAGGGGGAAATTCAATTTTGCACTCTGTTGTTGAACATGTTTGTGTATTTCAACCTATGTTTGTGTTTGCACATGTTGAAATACACACATGAACAAATAGGATACACCAATGGAGAGGTCTTAGCCAAAAGGCTGATACTTTAACCCTTGTAAGTCTGCCGTCAAAAAAAGGTCTGAGCCTTTATTGGTATTTGTTCTTATTGTGATGTCACTCTTTGGAGGCCTTTCAAAAGCCTCATATCTCTAGGATCTTTGCAACCTAAGCGGAAAGGTTATGTTGGGTTCCTTTAATAATGGACATTTATCTAAATTGTCCTAAACCAAAAAAACATGACTTTTTTTTCTTCAAATCATGCTAGATAAACACAAAGGAGATGAAAAAAATGATTCTATCCTGGTATTTTTTATGTTTTTCATTCAGATGTCATTGTTTCTATACGATGGAGGATTAGGGCCTTGTTAAAAAAAAAAAAAAATCTAAAATTTCCCTTAAAGCCTTTAAAGAATAAAAGAATGAAGTCGTTATTTTAGTGTATATCAGAAGAGCAGCAGCAGCCTGTTCTCAAATGACAAACGTGGAGCATCTTGTTAAACTTTAGTGAAGGTTTCACTAATAAGGAAATAGGCTACTTCCTTGTGTAGTCGGTAAAAAACAGTTAGTTCAAGACCTTGTTTATCTGTAAAATGATGTATGAACAGGACACAAACTGGCTCTGAACAAGGCAGACAAGTGCAGATAACTGACAAAAGTAGTTGTGTTGGGGCTTTACTTGTGCAGATTTGAAACTACACCACTCATCATCTTCACATTTCATAAAATATCAGGACCCTGAAAAGATACTGCAAGAAACTGCGGCTTTTCCGAAGAGTCATTTGCGCGCAGGCTGGTCTAGAGCGTTTAATGTCCAATTTTTGTCCAATGTCCAATTTTATTTTATTTTTTTAACGTGGCCCTAATCCTCTGTCATATTTCTATGAGTAGTTGCAAAAGGTTTTATTTAAACTGAATTTTGCAAACAAAAATATCCTGCAGCCAGAGTGTTTTCTACAATTAAAAGTGCACCCTGTCTGTGTATGGACAGTTTATGCCACTTCCACTGCCAACTGGGACAACAGTCAACAGCCTGAATTAATAAGGACTTTTGAGGGGGGCGGGCTCTTGTTCAGTTTACTCCTAATTTGGACTGCCAGATTCCCTAGAGGCTGTATTGTTGTGTTTGTCATTGCTAACTCTACTGCTGGCTGGGGGAGTGAACAGAGACATGTGCTACTTCTATGTTGCCAGCTTCTTTTTTATGAGCTTGCAGAAAGCTTCACTGTTGGGAAGCATAGACCTGTCAAAGTGATCAAACTACGTATGACTGTTTCCTGAATCCTCCAAGAAAATGATGTTCCATCTGTGTCTGATTCTAATGGTGATATTATCCCCATTAAGTTCTCTGCTCATTAGGCCCCAGGTGAAAAGGGATTCATTAGAGACAACAACTTAGCTATCTGAGTTATCAATCAACCATAAGAGCACAAGAACAACCATTAGCTTACATATAATGGCTGGGAATCAAAATGTAACGTAACTCTTCCCCGTGTACTTTGGTATTGTCATGGGTGTCAATATGTGATTTCAGCATATTGAAGAATATTGTAAGGAGCGTGGATGGTTTACTCACCGGTCCGTTTATTCCTGATGGTCCTTCAGGCCCAGGCAATCCTGCCTCCCCCTGAAAAGACAATCAAGAAAACAGGAGGTAAGCAACTGATAAGGGTGAATTGAAGTCTACCTTTCAAAAAGTTTAGTTTTGGGTCACTGTTACCTGAGGTCCCTTTGGCCCCGCCTCTCCAGGAGGTCCCCGAGCACCCTGCAGAAAACACAATGAAGGATAACTGTTATAACTCTGCAGGATGCACATGTAACAGAATATACATGGTAACACTTGTTCCAAAGCTTTCTCACTTGCTCGGTTGCGTTAAAACTGTACTGTAGACCTTCAACCTCAAACTTATTGACAGCCATTTTTGGATCTTTCCATCAATACCGGCCAATAAATTGAACTTGACAGCTGGTTCTTTACTTTGGATACAGCGGTTGATCAGTCAATCTGAGATCAAGGTTCACTGTAAGTATATAATATAAACACTGGGTCAAATTTCTAAATGTATTTCTTAAATGGACAAACCCACACATAACCACTTATGTCATGTGGCAACCTCTGTGTTGAAAAATGAAGCCAATGTGAAGATGCAAAAAATCTGCAGTTCCTCGAGTGTCCACTTGAGGCCGGCTGCAGAGGCTAAAGATCCCCATTTAGGTTCCATGTTAAAAGGCCTATTTGATAGCAGAAATAAACATCTGTACAGCCTAGTTAAGAAATGGTATTTAGTTTATTTTGTGAATGGTAAAACCCATTTTTATAACTTAACCATTTTGGTAAAATTAAGGCAAAGACGTGTGTATATTTTGACATCGTGAGAGGTAGGGCTGATTTGACTGTCAAGTGGGTGCTTGAAGCTGTTTGCCATGAGGCTAAAGGCCTAAGTCTCACCTCTCTGCCTGTTTCTTGAGCACCTCCAATACGGCAGCATCCATCATTAGGCTTAATAACGCCTCTTAAATGTAGTCGAGTTCTCGACGATTAGTTCGTCAGAGCATCAGTCAACTGCCAGTCTCATAGTGGAGCTATATGTTTAATGTCTAATTTTTACATAGATTTTCCTGTTTTCTCCAATCATTTCTCGACTCATAGCCTATCTTGGTATGAATATGACTTTATTAAAACTTTTACTGGAATCTCCTTAGTGTGCGCGTTAACAAATCACCCGAAGTATTGATAGAAGAGAGTGCAATATGTTTAGAGAATTTCATTGGCTACAAGACATGTAAGTAATCGGCAGAATTGCGTGCAATTGGCTGGGGGAGAACAGGGGGAGGAACCTCCTTTCAACAGAGGCTCTTGTTGGCTGTTATAGGTTGCTATCAAGTGTCATCAAAAGGTCAGCGGAGAAGCGGAGTTTTTTTGACAGTCCCGTTGATCGTTATGGATGTAATGTGTTTGGACTTAATCTCTTAATGGATTTAAATCGTTGGGACTTGGCCAATCAGACTTGACTACGTAGATCCTGAATCGGGGACAGGCCTAATGAAGTTCATGGCCATGCATCAACACAGAGGAGCTTTAAAGCAGCTCATTGCTGTGTTTTTTTATTGTGGTAATTTGATGTCCTTGTTTCAGTCTTTCTGCAATTGTAGCAGTCAAATGAAAGTTCTCTGATAAATCCATTATTTGCTCCCTGCACAGAGTAATTGTCTAGCTTGAGAACATACTTGAGCATTTAGAGTATAAAAAAACCCCAAAACTTAGTGAAAGTATTGGGCAGGTAGCCGCAAACACAACTACAAGTACATTCTTTTGTTGCACTTTGGCTGATGATCTGTTCAAATAGTAAGCTTAATTTTGACTTTAGAGTTGGGTGTGCTGACCCTAAGTGGATATATAGCAAGGTATTTTTGTACTTTTTGCTGCAAATGACACTTCTACAACTTGGCTACAACTCTAATGTTTTTCTTTTAGACTTTTCTGATTCTACAGTGTCTCTCCTGTTCCTCCTTGTGAAATCAGAAGCCACTTTGTACCAGATTGATGGGAAAGTCAATAGAAAAGCCTACACCTGTTACTTACTTAGTTTTTTGGATAATACAGTCCCACAATTTAGGAACTGTCACATCAAATAAGGAGATGGTCATGATATCCCTGCATTAAGTCAATATGGATACGGACGCATAGTGCTACGCCCTGTCATGCCATGCATCATGTGTCAGATGGTAGACTGTGATCTATGGAGAGTTAAAGGCTTTGAAAATGGGACTCTGAAAGACTCCCTTCCTTTTGTACAAATACCGCTGGATCATACTGGAGGATCAGAGTGTTTTAGATTCAGAATATGTGAACCTGCACTGATGATAGCGCTACAGATAAGTTTGCTGTGTGACTATGTGTGATAAAGTCAATGAAGTGTAATCCTCAGGGTTGAAATAAGTCTGATGGATCGGGATATCAGCAGGTGTCTGACACGGTGGCTTTCCTTCAGTAACAACATCGGGGCTTATGCTCTGCTAACATTAAAAATACTTCCTGTTTACTCTCTGTCTTCCTCTCTGAATCCATTTCTGAAAAAAATGCTGTTCAGTGTCACATTCTGATGTCAGGAGAGTCCCATTTATCTGCAGTGGTAATTTATTCAAATATGTCAAGTATGTCAGACTGTGGAGGAAGGTGATGTCAAGTGAATGTAAGATTAACTCTGAACTATTAACCCTGATTTGAGACCTCTGGCTTTTTCAGGTACCATGGAGAAAATCACCATGTTGTCCTGAAAATATGAGATGCTTCCATGTTTCAGATGAAGGCATAAGCACTGATGACTAACATGTAAACCTGAAAAAAATCCACAAACGCATTAAGCGTAGCGGGCCCTGCATCATAACATTCACCTGACTCATCAATCTGTCAGCAGCAGGATCCATTATCTGTCTTTGGCAGATCGTGGTTATGGAAACACCATCATACGTTCACCCTGAGGTGAACAGAGGGCAGAGAGAGGAAAGGTGGGATGACAGACAAACTGAGAGGGCCGAAGGAGGGGAGGAGGGAGAGGAATTACAAAGAAGAGTGCTTTAGAAGCCTATCATCCTTTGCAGCTTACAAGTTTCTTCAGTTGCAGATTAGAATAGCAATCAGTTTTTCATGCAATTGTGAGAGGAGGAAACAATGCTGCCATGTTGTAGACTGTGCATGTAGCATGTTGAGATTTATACTTACTTAAGGACTTAGCTGAATTTGCATTAAGCATCACATTTTTCTCTTGTGCTTGCATTGGTGTTGCTCTTTAACTACTCTGCTGGTGACTGAATTATTTAACATAATGACCCCCCACCACAACCCCCCCCCCCCCCCCTGCAAAATTGAAAAAAAAAAGGTAGTTTCTTTGTATTGTTTATAACTTTTTGTGTGTGTTAAAAAGTGTCATCATCATCAACCTTTATTTAGGTTCTCGGAGAGATCATTGAGGGTGACCCTCATTTATAATGATGCTGAGAAAACATACATAAATGATAAACAACGAGAAATGGGATAAAGCTACTACAGAAAATAAAATCAATAAAAGAGCAATAAGAACAATAAAATATATACACTAAAATAATTTAAAAGCTTGAAATTCTAAGTGTGCAACCCTGTGAGAGACTACAGCTGTCTGCAGCTGTTTTCACTCGTGCATTCCTGAAATGTCTCTAGTGGGAGACTATTCCTGTCGGGTGGGAGCAGGGTGGGGGGGGGTCTCTGAGGCAAGTCATGACATAAAAGAACGAAGCAGCCGAGTCCACTATACAACACTATTTTGAGAATTTTATCAATGCTATGTGGTGTTGGACTGAACAAAAGAGAGGAGAAGAACATAATGGAGAACATAAAACATAATGCAGAAGTTTCAGTCATGATGAAGTTTACATGCAAGAAGATTGCATACCCGCGGTCTCAGGTCGTACTGAAGGGACAGCTTTGTTTTGATTTTATAGACTAATCTACTGGACATCTACTTTAAAAGCTGCTTATTGATTTAAGAGGTCTGACCTGTGTAGATTTTAAGACCATACATTTGCCATATAGGCAGAAAATTCAGGATCATAGCAACACTTTTTTTTAACAATTATCAGTCCAAATTGTACAAATAAAAACCTTGTGTAACATGATTTCTTTTTTCTGATAACATCAGCTTTAACCCAGCAGGTAGATGTAACAAAAAGCTCAATATCATTCATGTTGTGAAATGTGTGCAGAGATATTACGTCTACTTTCATTGATGCATTTGAGCCTCTGTAAATGTAAGCCCCTTTGTGGATGACTTTGAGTAACAGCCAAAGAGCCTGAAATGAATGCGGAGACAGTTTTATGCAGCCTCTGTTGCAGGGCAATTACAACTGGGACAATGTAATAGTGTATAGTAAAACTATTTACGATAATAAGACGTGCATTCACAGTTCTCGTTTCCCAGCACTTCATGTAAATTTCAGCTTGATTAAGAAGGGTTTGGTTTCTGGGTGCAGTGGGAGAGGTTCCTCTGCACGCAATCCTGTCTGCTTCAGAGGACTGTGTGGTCTGTGTGTGTTCATATGTTAACATGGGTTCCCTCTGTGAGTTAATTCGGGGTTACAGAGTGTCTGGATATCAGTACTGAAGGCTGTGTAATTAATGAGGAGGGGACAAACAAGTTCCCCAGTGTGTGTGTGTGTGTGTGTGTGTGTGTGTGTGTGTGTGTGTGTGTGTGTGTGTGTGTGTGTGTGTGTGTGTGTGTGTGTGTGTGTGTGTGTGTGTGTGTGTGTGTGTGTGTGTGTGTACTACAGGTATATGCATACATGATGCATGTGTTTTTATTTCTCTGTATGTGTGCTCCCCTTAAAGGCCTGCCTCCTATAAAGTGTGACTGTGAGGTTGTGGGGTGTAACACTTGTGACTTTACCAGCCTCACAATTACAGACACAGGATGTAAGAGTGTGAACATAAAGAGTACATAAACATAGAATAACATTCCACAATTATGGTTTTTCAAAGGGCAGCGTTAAAGCAGAATTACTTGAAATAGGGACTTTCCATATGAATAAACCTGTTTTATTTATTTTAGTCTATTCCACTTCATATAAGCTGTTTTCACATGTGCACTGTATTTCTGGCAGGCTGTCCCTGAAATCCTTCTCAGTTGCTTGTTTTACATGCCCACCTCACAGCAAGACACCTTCCCTGTGTGTGTGTGTGTGTGTGTGTGTGTGTGTGTGTGTGTGCGTGTGTGCATGAGTGTGTCCGTTAACAGTGAGTTTACTAGCACACCGCAGTGTATAAAACCCACAATGAATCCGAGCCCTCGTGTTTGTGTGCTGATGACTCCTTCCTTTAAACCTTTAAGGGACCTTATAAAAAGTAGCTCCTTCTTCCACTGAATGCAGAGTTAACAGAAATCTTATTTTGTAACCAGTCTTTGCATTCAGAGGCAACTATACCTCAGCATTCTTGTTGTTATCGCTGCAAATGAATTCTGGGGTAGTGTTTAAGATTCAATGTCTTATAGCGGAACCCTTTTAAGAGTTGAAATATGTTGAATATAATAATTAGAATTAACTCACCGAGGCACCTTGAGGTCCAGCGTCACCAGTAGGCCCAGGGTCTCCAATCACACCCTGAGGACACAACAGACGTGTCAGTGTCTTTCACCTTCAAGTGTTGATATTTCACATGCAAGCATAAATTTAGGAGGGCCACTCGACAAGCCCCTTTGGGTTTATTTGGCTCCTCCAGGACATTTCTTTCAAAATGCATATTTTGTTAATTAACTAATCATTATGTACTTTCTGTTTTTTCCATTGATCTATTATGTTTGTTTGTTTTTGTTGCAGGGGAATAAAATAAAATACAAATTAAAGATTTGACACTATTTATTTTTATTACCTCTACATATATTTCAGTGAAAATAACACAACAAGCAGGATATAATCCAGAGAATAGACATGTACTATGGTGAACCTACATGAACTTAGGAATTGAAGTACAGCTGTGCTTCAAATAAGTCAGTGTGTTGCAAAGACTGGACCTAACTGATAATATGTAAAAAGTTCATATGTGAAACACTTGCCCCTACTTACAATATATATTTGGACTTGTTGAACCTGGGATTAATTTTGGATATTGCTTCACAGATTTGATTTAAACTGTAAATTATATTGCTATCATATTTGTCCATACTGCTATTACAGACAGGGCTTCAACAAGTGTAATTTTGTTTTTGTATCACATACTAAACCTTTACTTGCATCTAAGAGAACCATTTGTATTTAGCCTGTTGTAAGTTCATCTCTGGTAGCAACAGTGACGCATGAAAACCAGCTTGTGTGGCGAGTCCTGTGGTCAGTTCTTACAGTGTAAGTCGGCAGCTTGTTAAAAGACGAAAAATGAACAGCAACAAACAAGCACATTTTAAGCCACAACACAACATGCAACTTAGGTTTTAACTAATCCAAGACACAAATATACACTGCTCGGTTTTTCCCTCAGACCTCTCCATACTGTTTTTTTTTTATGCAGTAGGAAGCAAGCGATGTGTGAACAAGTTCCAGTATGTCCCACTTTAATACACTGGTAATGAACATGTGAAAGAAGCTGTAAAACATATTGTGGCGATGCAAGCTAGTCATTGTACATTTTCATGATGTTCCCCGCAGAGCTTGTACGTATTTATTTATTATACAAATGTCTGCAAAAAGAATTTGTTTTCCACTAAATACATACATTTAACATCTGTTCTGCACACAGCACTGAAATCTGTGCAGGAAATGCTGACTCATCAAACCCTATGTTTGACTTTTTGCTGTGTCAGTCATGTTACATTTATCCTGCCTTTTTTTTTTTAACATGTTGAGATCATCCTTAAAGGGGCACTATGGAGTTTTGGTAGAGAAGTTTGAAAGTTGGAGACATTTACAGATTATGTTGCATATGTTCATCACTCTCCATATAACAAGCTTCTGTTTCTCCATTTGCTTTCTTCTTGTGTCTTTAGTCTACTTTTGCACTATAAACACATTTTTGTAATTCTAATTGAACAAATAAGCAAAGATCATTATCAGAATTCCTTGATCGGCTTCGTTTGACATTTGTGTTTGAAGCTGGAAGGGCCAGTGTCTACTAACGCTGTATTTTGTGCTGGCAGCGTCCATTTTTTGTACACACCCCGATGCAGATCAGCGTTTTCAGCGCTCAGCGTCCTAAACACAAAAACATCCTCTTCGTCAGCTGTGCAAAGTGCTCAGTTGAAAATAGTTAATTTTGGTAACACCACCTCGCTTGTCTATGCCAACCATGTCACAGGCCAAATAAAATTAAGAAAGGTATGAACTTTTTATAGCGGAGAAACTTATCCGACTCATCTTTTCGAGGGTGCAATTTCCAGGAATCAGTGAGTACAGTATTTTATGCACTCACAACTCCCTTCTGAACGTGTAGAAATGTTGATTTGACTACAAAACAGAAGAATTAAGTGTATTGTGAAGAGGGTCAAATGGTTTTATTTCACCTTTATACAGAACTTTATGTTGATTTTAAAAAGGAGTTTCAATCAGCCTTGTTAGAAACGACAGTAGCGCCAGATGGTATTGTTTTGTTAGCAGCGCCGTTAATTAAGAACAGTCATACATTTAAAAGAGAGAGAGCCTTGTTGTTTTATTAGTTCAAACTGATTGTATTTAATGAATTAATGTTTCAAGTACTGTGCTGCTATAATGGTTTCAATAAAACGTAAACTAAAAAAAGACGTGCATGTTGCTCATTAATTATTAATCGATTAATTGATTGTTAAGGTGTTCAACTATCGGTTAAGAAAAAATACTGAAATTGGCATCCCTACTAGCAACAGTTAGCATAGGTGTAAAGTGCTCTGAATTTATCGTCATAAGTGCGGCTTGTGCAAAAAAAACATATTTTAAATAACTTTAAAAAAACACATTGAAGACAATCTAGGAATTCTGAATGTGGATGAAATCATGAGTCATGAATCAAGTCTGTTCCTGCATGTTGGGTCATAAAATGTTGGGCAACTGGCTTGTTTGAAACAAGATCTTGTGACATCATTTAAGTTGGCTCACTTTTGGCTCAGTGCTCAACCCTTTGAACCCACTTTTGACTTGAATCTGGTCTTCCTCTAAACCTGGATTAAACGTTGGTCTAAAAATACTCCTGGTTAAATGCTCTGCAGGGCTTTACGTATGACACCATCAGGTTTGACGCCTTCTCCTTCTGTTGGAGCTATCTGCTGACACAGAGGTTACCCAGTCTCACCATCATATATTTTGAGAGCAGAGGTCTGCATGGTGGCAATGAGGAAACAACTGAATTAGCTCCCACTGCGTCTGTTTTCTTTTGAAGTGTCTTGCCGCACAACGCACATAAACCAGTAAGAGCAGCAGACCTCATAATTACACAGCCAAGACGCCCGCCACGGACCAATAAATGACAAGATGACATAAATCTGGATGTCTACAACAAGAGAAAATAGACAAGTGAACCATAGCAGGCCAACACAGGCCTGTGAGAAGACTAATCTGCTACTTCAGACCAAAGAAAGTGCAACTGTTTGATGTGTCTAAGTCGAACAACACTTGAATGAATCCTTGAGGGGGATCTAAAAGAAACATCAACAAAAGATAAAGACAGCTAGTAGAACAATACTCGAACAAAACGAGTCTATCTCAGAGCAGACCTTTTGAAACAGAGGATCAAAATAAACATTGTACTGCTTCTACAGCTACAGAGAAGGGAGTTAACGCCATGCAGTTCACTGGCTGGGCTCTAGCCGTTTAGAGACCAGAAACATAAGGATCTCTGATGTCCAGAAGTAAGTAGATCTGCAGCCTCAAATCCCAACACCAATTCGCAAAAGACAGATTTACAAAAGACCAATCCCAAATGTGAATTATTCTAGGACCAACTTTATAACAAAATCACACAGCCACCCTTTGTTTTGTCATAAGCGTTTAGTTTTTAACCAATGTACAGTTTATGATGTTGTTTGGTTTCTGCTTGTTGTTGTGCTACCTGTGTTTTGTCAGGTTCTGTGTACATTTGTGTACGTGTGCACCATCAACCTACAGATGGAAATTAGCCGGTGGCTATAATCTGTCATATTTACATATTTCTGTTCATTAATGTGCTGTCCCCTTTTTTTAATGAACACCTGATATCAATGGCTGGAACACTGCTCTAAAGGGAGTGCAGAGGAGCATGTTAGACTGCAGCTCTGACTCCTGGTCTCACTATCGTTATGATTTGGGACGAGTAAACTCAGCCATATGTCTAGATAAAGGAGCTCAAAGTGTGATAAATGCCGTCACGCCAAGCTTTCCCCATAATGTCCTCCAATTAGCAACGAAGCCCACATTGTTTGCTGGACACCACCAGGACAGCCACCAGTTGAATGTTGAAATGGTCATCTCATTATTTGTCTGAATCGTCAGGGAACCAGAGAAAACAACAGTCACATACACTTAAGTTCAACTTCAGACAGAAGTGTTGCATCATTGGTAGGCTACACTTACGACATGAACTATCATCCAACTTGTTTAAAAAACTTCAAAGACTTCAGAAACGTGTAAATTAGCAGTGACTAACAATTGCCTGAAAAGCACTCCTCTTTACAGTCATCATAATGAAGAAACCCAATACTAGACAAATGTTTGGTTTGGTTTGGCCTGACGCATATTCCGCAGCACATAAAAGAGGAGCTCTTAGACCTGTCCATTTCCAATGCCAGGTGGTTTTGCTCAGATAACTGTTCCTATTGGACACCTCCAGGCTATGATGGTACATCCAACTGGTAGCAGACCCTCTAACTGGTGCTGATCAACAATTTCATGGAGGGATTGCCAATCCAATCTGAATTGTAATGCCTTGGGATATCACAGGAGGAGTGGGAGTATATAGCATGCCAGATACTTCAAAGTCTTTAATGCTTTATCAAATACATAAAAACATTTATCGTAAAGGTTTGGAGTTGTCAATCAAGGTATTTAACAATGAGATATCGATAACATGTCAAGACACACATTGAAAAACATCTGTCAGGGATCAGAAAGGTCATGAACTCATAAGTCTTGAACTTTTAATATTGGCAAAGATATACTGTTTCTGACAAGCAAATTCACACAAAATTGTCAACCCGTCCTTGAAGATTTAAGGATCGGTTGGCCCAAGAGCGTTAAATTACTACTTTGTACCTACGCGGCAGCCCTTATCAAAACTGCTGGACGCCTGTCCCGTACAATCTCTGGAGAAACAGGGAGGGAGATGCTGTCATTTCAAATCTGAAATGTCATCATTTAAAGTGCCACAGACTAAATTCCATTCATTATTACTTTAACAGGTGGCGCCAAGTAAAACAAACAAAAAAAACCACAACTATCTGCTTGGATAGATGTCATGAAAGGTAAGTGAGAAAATGTGGTTTTGTGGGTGTGTTTGTTTGTTGTGTGTAATTTTGGTGAACTGACTCTTTAAGCTGTCATGTCTTAAAAGTGATTTAGATAATGTGTCGCAGCTAATGTCTGTATTTAGAAAGTTAAAAAAAAAAAAACAATCATGAAAAAATAAGGAGACATATCATAACTTCATGCAGAGCACTGAGGGAGCCTATTGTGCGTTTGTTGTGCTTGTCAACCAACTTACACATTGCATTCCATTGACAATGTCAGTGTCAATGCTCAGTGCTGGAGGGAGAAGAGCAAACCTTTCTCACCTGGGGTTTATGTTGCAGACGATCGCAGGTCAGTAATGTTGAGCTACCAGAAGCTGCTGCCAATCCATCTACTGTACATGGTTGGGTTGTGCAGGCGAATAGTGGTAAGGGTACTAAGTATTGACACCTGGTTTGCTCGCATAAAAAGGAGCCTATCGTAAAATTGGCAATGCACCATGTTGTAGGTAATGTGACTGATCAGGGTCAGAGTCATGTGTCTGTACCATAGACTGTAAATATTAATGGATGAAGCTTGAATGTCATCACCCATTGGTTTCTGAAGGGCTGTTTTGGGAGCCATATTATAAATGCTGACTATGAAAAGTTTGGTCAACCTAACAAAACACCAAGAGCTGGAGCTGAGGTAGGCCTTAAGCCTATTGGCAAACTGCTACACCACGGTTGCTTGCAGTCGAGTCATTCACGTCCCTAATTATGCATAACTTGAATCCTTCATAATTCAAAACTGGTGAGCCATTTTTTTTTTAAATCACTGTTACAGTATGAGCCGATAAAGACATTAAGTAGTCACACCAAAAATGTTGGTTTTTTTTGACCAGGCCAGACATTTTTATATTGGGTGTGTATGAGACTTTAGGAACTGCAGCTTTCTTTGCCCATCTGCAGTGGCTTCATTTTTCAACACCGGAGGTGGCTGCTTGGTCTGTAAGGAGAAATCTATTGCTCACTACTGAACGTCCTGGAGGAATTGCCTGGACTTTAATGCTTCAGTTCACCATCCCTATAGTGCTGTATGAGCAACATACTTCTTCACACTCAAAAAGATCATAAGAAAAAGCAGTCAAATCATTGGAGTGGGTTTGGAAATCCTAAAAACAGCATTGACAGCCGGATGACAAAAATAAGGACTACAAATAGCCTCAGACACACAGTCCATAACAATACAGACAGTTACCTTCAGGTCACAGGAAAAGATCTCTGACTGTCACGACAAAGCTGTGCCATTTCTATAGGTTTGTGACCACTTCCATTAGACTGAATTACACCTAAGCTAGTCTGGGTGCTTGACCGACCACCAATACTATTATTATTCATCTTTGGAAAGCTTTAGTCTTACTTATTCTTACCCTTGATATCTATAACTGCTTCAACCATTTCACATGTATGTTGTTGAATTGAATGTAGTTATTTAATAGGAACAATGTAATTTAACATAGTTTCAGTACAAAGCATGTAACTGATGTGCTGCTTAAAGAGTATATATATATATATATATATATATATATATATGGCTATTACTAATTTCCAACTCGTGTCCCTAGTTGACTTCCTTTTTTAGTAGTCTGCCTAGCTTTGTGTTGTCTTTGCACTGATGCTTTCATACAAACTAATTTCCTAACAGATAAATTAAGTTCTTTAAATTTAATTGAGTTCAATTGTACACCCTATTTTCTTATTTGTTTTGTGGATAAAAGCTTAGATTCTTACATCTTAACTTGTGGGGAACAACTGATGATTCTGAGGTCTAGCAGCCTTCAGGATGGAGACACTCTTACTTACAGACATAATTAGAATCTCTCTGAAATGACTGCTAAATTACAAACATCAGCGGTTAAAAATACGCCCCGCTAAAGAAAAAATGGCTTCCTTCTGATTTTAAAGATCACACTATTGTCATATGTTTATGTATTTAACTAACATAATTTATAGCCTTCGACTTCTTCTTATGTTATTTTGGATTTCCCCATACCACATTATAGAACTTTGCCATTTTAAATATAGAAACCATCTTCCAAAACTTTTTCTTCCAGGTACCGGTTACAACATTAGCAATTATAGAGAAGTATGTAATGTACAGTACAATGGCTCTATGTCTCTCTGACATGAAAACTCTGCACAGCTGCCTCTAAAAATCCATAATTCTTGGTTGTAAAGAAAACTGTCTTTTAATAAGAGACCAAAAAGTACAAGAAACCTGATCATTTTCAAAAGATGCTTCACCTGAGTGTGAAACATGGCATCAAAAATTGTTTGAAGGTTGATGTATAGCAAGTTTCTGTCGTAAAGCTTTGTATGTGTGTGGCAGAGTGTGATTAAAGAGCATGCTGACAGCCTTAAGCCTTGTACAGCATGTCTAAGTTTAGGCCTCATTAACATTCAATGGAACTGTCATGGATGGGTGGGCAGAAATGTCTTTACAGTCGACAGAAGATGTTTCCTGAGGCGGCGACCACACTTGGAGCTAACTTGGTTCTGGTAAGTTCAGGGTTGTACTTTTTTTTCACAACATCAATATCACTGTATGCTAACTCCCTTGTACTCGTATGGGAGTTGAATGCTGTTTAAGCAGCAGAATTTTGAAGGAGAGATTCTCACTCCTTTGGTGAACCTCATAAACTTCAACATTGTCACACTTTCTGTATGTTAAACCTAAGTGAAAGAAATATGGACAGGTACTGGTTCCTAGAGTCCATGATTCCAAGTGTTTTAGCCATTTAGGCTGTACTCGGTGCCATTTTAACCCCTATTGCAGACAAAGGGAGGGTCAAGAGAACTTCATTATCTAAACAAAAGCTGCTTCAGTCAGCGTTGTTATAATGGCAGGGTATGAATGTTATTCTGTATGAGATCATGTAATGGAACACCATTTAAGGGTCTTTTAATGGTTTAAAACATGTGTCATAAGACACCAGTGTTGGGAGTTCAGCGTTACTGTAATGCCACTACTATTGTTAACTAGTAGTGTATCTTGTTACTTTTCAGACTTTTCAACACTGTCGCAATAACAAATATGTTAGCACACTAGCATCCATGGAGACGGAATATAACGTCTTGCAGTATACACACAGGCTGATGATCATTCAGGCGTGAGCTTTCTGGCTATGAAATACCAATATTATTTTTCCTTGCTCTAGTTAAATGACGTATATAGCGAAGTATATAGCAGTGGGTTGTTGTCTATGTGCAGGAAGGAAAACTGTGTCCACCGCCAAGAATAGTAATTCTATTCTCACGAAGTGGCAACAAAAAAAAAACAAAAAAAAATATGCTTCTAATAAACAAATTGTCGGAGAGACCTGTGCTGCAGACACCGGAGACTCAAGTGCAGCTCATGAGCAGGGAGGAGACAGTCAATCCAAACAAACAAGGCTTGGTTTTAAATCACAGCCAGCTCTGAGATCTCTAAACTGGGACTAAACAGAATGAAAGCAGGTTATATTGTTGAAGACATGTTTCCTTTATAAACTGTTAAAATCTGTCACCTTCAGAGAACCAATTAGCAAAACACTTGCATGTTGAAAATGGCTCCGATTGGAAATTTGTGGGTTGTTTCCTCCCACGTTGCCACAGCAAACACTAAACAATGTGTACATTAATGTGAGTGTGGAAGTAAAACAAAATTGACTATAAAGTTACTTTCCCAAGTAGCTCGTTATTTTTCAATGCAAAAAACTGTTACTTTTTGATAGTAGTAACTAGTAACTGTAACTAGTAACTCATTTTCAGTAACTTGCCCATCACTTCAGGTCACAGTCTGCCAGCACTGGTGTTGTCACTATCCAAATGCAAATAGACAACAATATACCTTCAATGTCTTTCTGAACATTTCTGTTTTCTGTGTTTACTCAAACATCCTGATTCTTGTTTTAAACTAATTTATCCTGATTGACCCATAGCTGCCAATTTAACACTTTGCAAAGGACTACAGAATACAATGTCCCTGTGGTTAACGTAATCTCACTCGTTTTCAAGTCTTTTACCGCTACTCATTGTTCAGCACAATGTCCTCTTCTCACACCTTATGTACTTAAAACATCCTCCCACAGTTGTCAAAGTGGCTTGGAAAAGATGTGGCCTGATCTTGAACTGAATTGAAACCTTGTTAAATCTGTGATGCTCTCAGCTCAGCTCACCCCTGGTATATTTATATACACATTTGCCCAGAGTAAATGTCCTGTCCGACTTCAACAAATATTTGCATCCAGAAATACGATAAATGAATGAAGCTAAACTACTTTGCAAGCTGCTTGCACAATTTATATGGCCACTTCAGTAAAATTCAGGGAAAACTGAACACAATATTTGTTATATGCATTGTGCTGCATGAGAGAATTCAAGTTGATCCTTCTCCAACCTATCAAATCGATACCAACATACTTGGAAACAAAATCAAAGTATTCTCCTTAACAGTAGTACTACAAGAACACCTTCTTCTTCTGAATTAGATCCTTTAGTCTGAGGACAATGTACCAATTTAAACTCTCCCCTCGTAACCCCAACTTTGCAGTCCTTCTTACAGCACACATTACTGGATCCTGTCAAAGGCAGGCTGTTTGTTAATCTTTAGGACGCTCAGTGTTCCCTGACCTTGCATGTAGTCTCTTTGTTGGTCTTTTGGCAACTATCATGTAAACACCAGATTTTTTCCAGGAAATTCTGATAAGTTAACTATCTCATCTGGCAGTCAAGCTGTTTTGTTTCACATTAGGAAATAATGTGCCACATCATTTTACGAGATGAAATGGCTCAAACGACTACATGAGAGGTGTTACTCTCAGGGATGAAACAACAGAGACTAATCACCAATTTACACTTTGACCCCGGGACCCCTTTGCTTTGGCTCACTGTTATCACTCTCATCATGTTCGAGAAGCTGCAGCAGCTGTTTGCAGTGATGTAAATCTGTTGATACACTTACTGTGTAATACCTCACCAGCACCAAATAGGAGACACATGGAGATAATAACCACCAACATAGTGGAACAGTCACAAGCTAAGATAAAGAGACAAATATTTCCCTCAGGAGCTTGTGAAAACTAAACAACAGAGTTAAATGGAAGAATATTTTGGACTTCTGCTGATTCCATTTCTCTGTGACTGCTGGATATGTATATAAAAGTAATGATAAAAATTGGGAAGTATTAGAGTTATTTTTTTGCGCAATATACTGTATATGATGCAATATGACAAAATACAGAAAGTTATTCTAAATGCAGAGTTGGAAGGATCTCAGTCTCTATTCCCTCTTGTGTGTTTTCTTGTTTGTCCTGTGTATGTGTGTGTGTGTGTGTGTGTGTGTGTGTGTGTGTGTGTGTGTGTGTGTGTGTGTGTGTGTGTGTGTGTGTGTGTGTGTGTGTGTGTGTGTGTGTGTGTGTGTGTGTGTGTGTGTGTGTGTGTGTGTGTGTGTTCTTTTGCTTTTGCTTTGTGTTTTCTTGCGAAAGCTCATAAACTGGTAACAATAAAATTGGGATTTATTGTTCAGCCCTAAATGGGAAACAAAGTGGCTTTGAGCGAGACCCAAAATAACTGAACAGAGGCTTCAGTTTACTTTCAAGGGTGACATAATATGATGATCTTTTGATGTTGGATGTAATAGGTTGAGAGTTGTGAGTTTTGCTCTCTAGCTTCCGAGCAAATTCTATAATAATAATACATCTATTCATATAGGACTTTTTAAACAAGTTACAAAATGCTGTAAAACAAGCAACAAATAATGAAACAAATAATTAGACAAATAAACAAGTATTTGAAATAAGCACAAGATACATTGGTCCCAACAAACTGACAAGCGAAGAAGAAACCCCCCATCCAAACCAAGCCCCCACGCCCCACCGACAAGCCACACAACCCACCACATGGCCCCTAGTTGCCACAGCAACCCAAACAGCCTGACCAGTCTCAAAAGACCCAGGCAGCCACAACGCCAATACCATCCCCCACACCACTTGGCCCCCATCAGCCCCCCCAACCAAACTATGTAGACCAATTGGCTGCATGAACCGGTTATACAGGTTATAATCAAGCTCATGTTAGTTACAATAGTCAGTGCTCACTCTGGCCTATCATGATGATATTGTTCTGTATTCTTGCAAAGGTTCAACCATCATTTTTCTCCCCTGAGCCTGTTAGACCCATTATAACTTTCTACCTTCCCCAACCTAACCAAAAAAACCTCCCCTCACTGTATTGACAGCTGCTGCCCAAGTATAAAAAAGCAGAACACTTGCTAACTTGAGCCCCAATACAATATGTCAACCTGTTCATACCATATTCAAAATGTATCAATATAAATTGGCCTGAAAAAGATGGTAACGTTTAGTCTAAACTGTATTTTGCAAATTCAAAGTGTTCCTGTGGAAGATTAGAAGGAAGGGTAAACCTCTGGGAACACACCTTGCTTTGGTTTGGGTTTGGCATGTGGCTATCAGTTGGTTGGAGTTTGTCTTATTCAGAAGTAGCTCAACAGTTTGCTGCTTGCTGCAATTCTAAAACACATCAACCACCCCCCACCGCCCCTCCACATATGGACACCAACTGTGTGCTGTTTCAACTCCACCACTGTGTACCACCACCCTTCAGTTGGTGTGGAGCGCTTCCAGATTGTCAAGGGGGAAAGTAGTTTATTGTGATAACAGGAAGAGTCCCAAATTACTGAGCTGGGCTGTGAGTCAAACTGGTCTAACACTCAAAGCAGTTCAGAGACGACTCAAAAATAGCAACGCACACATCGTAGCTGGTGGGCGTGCTCACATGCCTGCAGATGTGTACATGTGCTCTTTCATTTAGCGACTAGTTCTTTCAAAGTCACCACAATGGAACATCCTAGTAGTATGTAGTAAGCAGTGATCAATTCATTAACTTAATTAATTGAATTTCAGATTTTTGCAGGACTTTAAATTAGATGCATCTATGTCTGTTTAATCTCTGTTTCTGCATCATACATTTCTTTCCAACATAGCTCCGAAACTTGATGTTTTTTTTTGTTTCCCTTCCACTCAAGAGGCTGCTTACTTTCCCTGTGTGGCAGCTTGGTATCTTATTGAGTCAGTACTGTATGCTATCGTTCGTTGTATGCAACCTCGTGGTTGTCAAAAAAGTATGCAAGCCAAGTTATCCAGTGTACCCAAGCAATGGGATGATCCTGCATCACATCTGGAACTTCTTTCATTTAGTTTATGCGTTGCATTTAACTGCTCCATTGTCTTGAGTCCATGCATTTCCATTCTTACGGACATTTTTGTATGTCAAAAAGCCTAAGACTCGTACCAGGGATTTCCCTTGTTGTGGTCCATTTATTGGAAATTGTGCACGTATTTTCCTTTGCTGCATATCATTTGTCTAAGCATTGTCTAAGTGTTGTTCAAGCGTCATAGAATGAAGATTTATTCTCCGTATCTTTACATGTGTAGCTGCTAAAACCTCTGCTTATTCATGCAGTAGCATGCAACAATCCTGTTTGATTTGGATTTGAAGTCATCCCTCAGTGAATGGACATCAATAGTTGCCAGCACTAAGTGACCAAACATATGCATAAACAGTAGTATTGTGTACATTTGGATGGGGTTTTGATCAAGGAAACATCAATACTACAGCATATAACGATCTTATAATGAACACAAGGCACATATCATGAAAACACTTATCTATAGAGTGTGTATAAATCTTAATGTTTTATAAATTAACACATAAACTAAAACGAAGAGAAACAAAAGACTGAAAATACTAGAGTTGCTGGTGAATTCTGGGATCAGTCATGGTCTGAGCTGCCACACACAGTCAGTGCAGTGCTTGTTTCTCGCCAACTACAGCTTACATCTGGACAGTCACTTCACCAGCTGTTTGAGCCATATGAGCCATAACTTCATGAACACACCAGAAGCTAATTCTGTGGTGAAAATAGACTTCACTTTCTGACTAAAAGTGTATACTTCTAATATTTTGGGACTATTCCAAAATCCTGTGGGCAGTTTCCCTACGAAAGTGAAGGCTGGGATGGTAGCATACATCCTGAATGTTTTTGGAATTCAGTTTTCCACAATATGGGCGTGCATTGCCTGGATGGAAATACACTTTGCACAATTGTTGGAGTGTATTTATCTCCAACCTGATCTCTGTATCCACAGTCTGCACTGACCTTTGGTCCTGGTGGCCCAACCTGTCCGCCGCTGCCTGGTTCTCCTGGCTCTCCCTGGTTGGACAACAAACACTCTCTGTGAGATGAGTAGAGGAGCAGCAGCAGCCAGATTCAACACCATTACAGTAATTATGTGTTCCATATTAAACACTCTGCTGCTAACACTGCAGAGACTGCTGTGACAGGAGGAAACAGCAAACACAAATACATACACACTCTACTCGACTTCTATTCATAGTTAGTAGAAATATTTACGTTGCATCTGGCCAACATGGTCTAGCAAAATGTTTTATTTTCATTTAAAGGCATGTCAGGTTTTATGTTTATTATCCTGTTACTGTCACGAAAGCTGGTACTACTTGATCTTACCATTGGTCCACTTTCTCCTGGAGGCCCCGCCTCCCCTCTATCACCAGGAATTCCCTGCATTCAAAAATATCACTTATTATTTTGGAGTGATGTAAAGTTTTTTACAGATTTAAAATACGTCTGAATCTCAACTCAAACTTCTCACTGCAAACCCTGCATAATCTTTCATCACAGAATCATTTGTAAATTGTTCATTCATTTGAAATAAAGAAATGGCGGTCAAATAAAATGTGAGTAAATGGAAAATTCTGCATTACACCAGATTTGTAACTGATAAGAAATTATGTCCATGTACATTGGTCTATATAAATAAAAAAAACATATACAGATATCAAAATGTATATATATATATATATTCATATTTCTATTTAGAAATAAAGATATTTTAATCCTCAATAGATTTTCTAATGCATCAAGACTTACAGAAAAATGCTGTTGGATATTCCTGAGTGAAACAAAGACTATTAATCTTACAAGGAACTGGCAGCAACTTGGTTTGATACGTTTTGTTTTGTAGTCTTTCACCTCGGCCTATAACTTTGCGGACACACGGGATTGTTATCATGTTTGGCAGTAGTACTTACTGGGGCTGACCTGAGACTGCCCGTTGTCTTAAACTAAAGCTGTGTCTTGCAGTAAACCAGCATTCTCACAAACGGTGCTTTTGTCGCCTGTCACTATGGATCTTAGTCTTACTTACTTCTTACTGATCACCTTCCTATTGATGTTCAGTGAACATCTAAATGTGAACATTTAGCAAGCAAGTCCTCCTGCTGCTACACATTCAAATCTTTGGTATCATGTACCTCTTGGCTTTTAGTGTGTGGTAGCTATGGAAAGGCAATGTACCATGAAATAACCAAACTTTGGTGTTGCAATTGTGCATAGTTAAATGTTACAGCATGAATGTTACTGTATGCCCAATAAAAAACTGGATTATCACAAGAGAGACTTATTCAGCACTATCTAAACATTCACAGTGAACTTTTCAAGCGACAAACTCCAAATACTAATGTTGCTCATCTAACTAAGACGTTTCTTTTACGTTGCCAATTTATCCTAATATGTACTTGCACTGTGACATAACTGTTCAGTTAATTTTCACATAATACCATGTGTCTGTAAAGACCACTAGAGCAGCAGAAACAAAACACCCTTCAGCCTGAAACACATTTTCAGAAAAGACCGACAGTATAGAAAAAGAACATCCATGAGATGATTGCCATCATAGTCTGACCTTGAGTCCTCGGGGTCCTGGTTCTCCTGGAAAACCTGGCTCACCACGCTCTCCCTGGGCAGTATCAGCAGAATTAGACACAGTAAATCAAGTAAATCAAAAAAGACACAACACTGATGTTTTTTTGAGGCCTTACCATGGGACCTTTAAGACCAGACTCCCCCTTTAGTCCTACAGCGCCGACGTCACCCTGCCCAGACAAGGGAAGAAATGCAGCAACGGAGTACAATAACAATGAGATACTTGTTCACTGTGTACCTTATCAAGTGTTTAAAAAAAACTATATACATCTTGTTCAGCTGATATTATTAAGCCCCCACAAACTGAATATCATATAACAGGAGACATAGCAACATGGAGGTACCAAGGCATGGTTAAAGATGCATAGTCAGACACGAGAGCATACACATTTTAATTTCTTCACATTTCAAAAACAGACGGGAAATCATTACGTTCTATACCTACAATTCCCCTGACAGCTTCATATACTAGCATGGTCTATGGCATTCCCCCCACCCCCAGGACCCACACAAAGAAAATAAAACAGATTCTGTCAAAGATTAACATCAGTGTGTTTTCATTGATAAAATCCCCTCAGATAAGTCCTCCATATGTTCGCTCTTACCAAAAGTCCTTTGCATAAACTATCCAGTAACTGTTTTTAGGGTTATTTTAATCAATATGCACCCCCCTGAGATCTTTGGCACCGTCCCCTTAGGGGGGACCTGGACCTGGACCCAAGGTTTGGAACCAATCGTCCATGGTGCTAAATTGTAACTCAAATGCAATTTGACATGATATGACATTAGAGGAATTTTGTGACACAATAAAGAGCTTTTTTTCTGTACATTTGAACTCAAACAATACATTTATAGAAAATACATTTTTAGGTAAACATTTGGCCACATAAAACTTTATATTGGTCCTTGTAATACTTTAGATGACATTCGTTTTTTTTTACGAGTAAAATGTTTACCTTCTGTCCTGGTATTCCTGGAAGGCCAGATTCCCCAGTTTTCCCATCTTTACCCTTGGAGAAAAATACAAGTTAGGATGATTCTGTCATGCGCAGACATTTATGAAATCGTGGAGAAAAAAACAAAAATAAAAGTGGTGAGGAAACTGTTTGGCACTTACAGGCTTACCATCAGGTCCTGGTGGTCCCTCCCTCCCTTTCTGCCCTCGGAAACCCTGCAGAGATTAAACAACCCACCATGAGACCAGGTGGATAGTTTTTTCAATTACTTTAATACTGATAACTAAATATTTTAGTTGAAGTTGAACTAGCAGATAACACTCATCAAGTCAGGTTTGCTAGCATTAGCCTACATTAGACTGAATCAAACAAACACGTGACTAGGATGAAAATAGAAGTACTGTAGTGATTTTTGTGTTGCTTGGATTTAAATATTCAATTTCTCTTAAAAGATATAAACTCTTAGTAGAACCTATGCCATCCAACTGATTTAAAAAGACATGCCCAATATGGAACAGCTGTAGCTCCAGCAACACTGTAGCCCTTTTCATACTTCAATTTTTAAATAGGGCCGTAACAAAGCTCCATTGTCATTGCGCCTTCTCACATTCATTCAATTCATATTGATTCCGCAACAGTGTAATATTCCTGGCCCAGTCTGTGGACTCGCTTGTTGAAGCGTGAGAGTACGGCACAGCAGGAACTCCACATAAACACACAGTCAGATATCCAGCCCCCCCTCCTTACGCTTCTGTGACTTTCAGATTAAAGGCAAAATGTCACAGTGACATAAATACCAAGTTTTAACAAGGCAGTCTGAATAGGTCTTGTGTAATAATGTTCCAGAGAGCAATAATCTGAGGTATATGTTGAAGTCACAAGTATTACTATTTGTGGCCTCTAAAGAAAAGAATATAAGGAACACACCACCATCTCTTGCAATGCTGTGCATTAGGGAGCTCTCCACAGGTAAACAAATACCACTATGTCTGTGACTCATAAAGATCGAGTCCCCACAACTAGAAGTAATTAGAGGTCATTAGTAGAGGCTGAGGTCTGAGAATGTATATTTTTAGTGAAACGCTCCAATTCCACATCAAATACACACAAATTGTCTTTCTAGTTTCCAATTTTCCACATTGTGGTCATTCCTCACTTTCCATACAGCATATTCCACCGTAGATTAATGCATGAAGAGCTACCATATGATGAAGTGTTGATGTTGCTATACACGACTTGCAGATTGGTGCTTTAAAGGCATTGCTAATAAAAAAAAGAGGTATTTCTTATATGAAATGGCTTTGAGTTTGATATAAAAAAATGTGTGTTTCTGAGCGAGTGTGTGTGTTTGTTACCATGCGTCCGGGGAGACCACGCTGCCCCGGTGGTCCAACCACACAGTTGCAGTCTTCTTCCTCCGTTGTGGCTGTTCGATTCAGAGGACACTGAGGAAACACAAACAAACTTAGATCTGCAAGCACACTCCAACTTTTCCCTTAAGATTAGAGCATTTCAAACTTTATTGTGATATATATTTTTTGTCCTTGTAATCTGTATAAACTGTGATTTTGTCTGTCTCTTGTTGTACACATCACATCTACTTCCTGGGAGAGGAATGCCTCCCCTGTAGGTCTTCCCAAGGTTTTTTTTTCTTCTCTTTATTCCAATTTGAGATTTCCAATAATGTGAAAGCATTTCCTTTTCCAAATCGAGGAGACGTGGTGACATGGTGATGCACAATCTACAGATTGTAAAGGGTGATTTGGGGCTTTATGTATGCTCTTCTTGATTGAACATTAAGATGTTCTTACAGTTTGCATAACAGCTTCCGATTGTAGACTTCTTCACATTAGAAATGTCCAAAGTTAATTATTTCCTTGTCTTACAGGCTGAATGTTAAGTGTGTAGCAGGATAAAATCTGCACTTACCCTTTCATCATCCTGGACAGAATAGGAGACAGAGGACAAGAGAAAGTAATGATGGTTAAGATCTCTGTAGACTGATACTTAGTGCCATATTTAAGTAAAAACAGTTTAATCTTGCAGTGGTAATAAAGGCATGGTTAGAGATCTCACCACAGAGTAGATCTCACAGGCTGTTTCTCTCTCACTCTGGTAAGGATCACAGTACAGACGCAGCTTCTGAATCTCCACCTGGGTTTAACAAAAATATGAAAACGTTTTTCTTGAACTGCAGTAATTATATTAAACAAAAGAATAAAAGCTGAGACCCAACAAATATGAGCTAAAAATTATGAATTGTAATTCAGTAATTCCCAGTAAAACAAAAATGACCATCATCTTGAAACACATTTTTTTTATTTTTTGCTTCAAGAGTAATGATTTCATTTTCACTGGGGTCTCCTGCACTTTTTGTATAACACATTCGGACATTTTTTTTTTCACATGTGTTTTGTCCTCTTAAGTAAAGTATCATTACTCACGGGCACAGTAATGTCCGTCCCTCTCCTCTTAGCCACCTGTGTCTCCCCATTGATGTAAATAGCCTCCATTGGATCCAACAATATTTCCTGGATTGGTTCATCGTCGAGGAAACTGGTGACCTGGGTTGGCCTCACCAGGAGTTTGAGCTGATGCCACTTTCCATCGTAAAGGGTCTGAGAGAAGGTACACATATGGTTATCTCAAAATGAACATACATTTACTGAGAATATGTCCATTTAAAACAACTGAAACATATCTTTGTTCACCATTAGCGTAGTTGGATGTAAAAACATGTATTAACTTGTCACATCTCTTTCAATCAGACCTCTATTTCCGTTGGCAGTCTTACTTGTGCTCATCAAATTTTGCATGTACAGCCAAAACTGTGGGTTCTCTAAATGCTACACAAATAGTAATGACCAGCAAGTTCTGAGACCAAGTAATGCTTCCCTATTCCATCGCAATTTCATTTCTGAAAGCTCAAACCATGCAGAGGGAGAGAGAGAAACAGAGCAGCTATTGTCTCATTGAGCCACAGTCATCCTTCCTATATGACAAATCACAGGCTTCTACCTTGTGCCACATCAAACCGAAACAAATCAAACATGTGCAAACACAAATTGAACAAAATTACAACCGTGCCTGACGCTACTCACTAAAGTCAAGGTGTCTGTCGGGATGGAGGGAGGTGTGTGCCTTTTGGAAAAAACAACCTGGCGTGTCCTACAGGATGTATTATTAGTGTGTGCTGACATTGAAGGAGCCACTCATCTACCAGCTAGTTTTCCACGGGGGGAAATGCAGCGGTTTGAGAGGAGGAAATGTTTTCTTTCATCCTCCTCCTGGCTTACATCACATTACATCTCGACTGCTTCTGCTAGGATTAAACTGAACAGGGGATGATGTTTAAATAACTGCTCGTTTGGCTCTCTGTAAATCATCCCAGTCAGGTTCATTCACAGCAACAAACATGAAGGGAAAGCCAAGATTGGAAGTGACGCAATGTTCTCTTTCAGGGGCAGGAGAATAACGTGCAAGACAACTCTTTATAATAACCAATACCAACTAATGTGTGTTTAAAGCAGTCCCTCGACGCTTTGCATCTTGTTCATGTTATTTGATGAGCATGTTTAAGCATTTGCATCAGCTTTTTTAAAACTGCATCAAGCGAGTTTTACACACAATAGTAGGGTGACCATACGTCCCAATTTTTGACCGGGACCTTCTCGTATTCAAGCTATGTGTCCCCAGTCCTCACCGACCAAACCAATACACCATGCTTGAAACACTAATTTATCTGTATATATGTCAGCTAATGTTGCCAAGGCAGTTGTTTTTTTAACTAATAGAAAAACAGCACTTATGCACCACAAGTCAAAGTTCGATACTGATTTGTCTGTACATGTGTCCATCAATCTCAGGGTTGTCGCTGTTGCTTAGCTAGCCTAGCTTATGACAGATAGACTAGCTGCACAGACTGCAAGTGTCCATTTTTAGTCGCTCACCGTGACGACTTCAGTGACGTAAAACGAGCAAACACAAACGGTGGGTACAGCCGAGAGGTAGCACTTTTCTCAGGGGGTTTAGCTTCACTTGTAAAATGGGAGGAGGTGGAGATGTGTTGTCCATCTTTATAGAGTCAATGATAAATGTCCAAAAAACCCAAAGAAAGGTTTAAAAAGTGAATCACAGGGTATTTCTGATTTATAGTGTTAGAAATTGGCAGAACATGAAACAAGCCATGTGTTGTGCAACAACAGAGAACTCACATTAAAAACTAATTCAATAGTTCAGCCTGATTTATTTTGTGGAGTTCATATTATAATACATACACTGAAATGCGTAGTGATCTGATAATTTAATTTTGTAAAGCCATTTTATGAAACATAGACACACTGATCATCACATTGAACAATATATCAGATTTTTTTTAAAACACAGAAATGTGCACTCCCTTTTCAGCTCCAAATTACACAAAAAGAATAATTAAAATTCTGTATTGCACAACTTAAGTTCCCTCCACTGTCTGTAAATTAAGGTTATTCTGGGACAAATTTTTATTTAATACACACATAAACTGAATCATTTTGGTTGAGTCGAGTTACCTTTACAGCACTGATTTTCATTTTATAGTGTTCAACAGGACATGGGGGATGATATATCTCTTCCATCCGTCTGAATGAGGAAAGTCCATCAAACAAGGGCTCAGTTCTGTTTGTCTTTATTGTTAAAAAAAGAAATACTCCTTTAATGTGTTTATAAAAAGCTTCAAGCTATACATTTTTCATGAAAACTGTTGGAATAAAGTGAAAACTATATTTAAAAAAACTATGAAAATTGAGATGTAATGAATGAAGTAAGGTCTGTATTTGTCTATGTTGGGTTTTAGAAACTTCAGGGATTTGTACAACATCAAGCTGTGTAAGACTACTGGCTTTTCTCTACTCTTTAAAAAAAAAAAAAACCTTAATAGTAATGCCCTGGTGTGATTTATTCAACCTGCCCCAGGTTTTAAAGTAAGGTACAGCTATTTTTAGGTTTATAAAGAACTATGAATCACTAATACCCAGTATAAAGTAGTGTCCAGAGGCAAAGGTAAAAGATAATGTTGTGAGATTATTATACAATTTACCTTCCTTAAAAGACATATCAAGCATTTCCACGCCTCTTGTCTCATAAGAGGGTTAGGGGTTAGAGAATTTTTAGAACTTGGAAATTCTATGTTATAGCCAAAAGCCAAGAAACCAACTTTCCCAAATCAATCTTATACCCACCTGAAAGTTGTCCTTAAATACTACTTTCTGTTCTTTTTGTCTTATACTGGTGGTGGTGAAGGTGACTGTTTTGTCTTTTCCACTTAGTGTCACTGCGGCCTGGAACTCCTTATCCTTAGACAGCACCCTCCAAAGATCAAAGGTCAGCTTGCTAGCGGTCCCCTTTAGACGTATGGTGGCAACAAACACGTAGGATGGCGGGAGGCCCTCTGGGAAAATCTCCCTTTAAGGAGCGTGAAGTTAAAGACAATAATCTAAACTGTTAATAAAAAGAATAAATCCACGTGATGCATTTCTTATTAAGAGCTCCATTGTACTCTTTGGATAGTATCTTACTTGGTGTTCTCAGTAATGTCTGTGGAGGCAGTCAAAGCGTAGGCTGCCTCAGAAATCAAAGAGCCGGGAATCTTCTTGGCCTTTGTCTGAATCTTCATTCCCACCATCAGCTCGAAGCCTTTTTCATCACGAGAGGCCACCGGGATTCGTGTTGGACACACAGACTCTGGAAAAATAAGGCTTGTTTTTTCAGCAAGAAAAACAAAACAGTTCTTGAACTCGTCTCAATACAAAAGCGAGGATCCCAAAGAAAATGCCTGACAGAACGTTTTAAAACAAATAAACTTGGTTCTGTACCTTCACAGAGCTTTTGCTCCATGGAGTCTCGGATACGGTCAATGGTGGTGTAATCTTCGGCATACAGGACATAGGCAGAAGATGGTTTGTTGGCGATGGTAATCAGCTCTGAGGTGGTGATCTCACTGCCCACTCCAACAGCGAATATTGTAATGCCCTGAGCCCGTGCCTCCATACTGATATCCACCTACAGAAAAATAGGCTGTCAGTGGTGAAGATGAGCCACCCATGGTTTAAAATTTCCCATTTAGGCCTTAAAAGATGCAAAGCCCCTTGATGCAATGAACAAGGTCCGACCAAAATAACTTGTTTCACTCAAGCACTTAAACACAAAAACAGTGACATTCACCACGTCATCCTGGGATTTGCCATCAGTCACCACCACAGCAATGCGGTGCTTGACCTGGCTGGCTCTTTGTGAGGAGGAGAAGACGTGGTCCACAGCAAACCTGATGGCCCTGCCGGTCTGCAAAACAGTCAGAAAACAGTGATCACCTGGTGGAGTAAATGGACAAGCCAATCGCGCTGTGAGGAATGGTGTAAACTGATCAGACCTGAATTCATCAAATCTTGTGGGAAATTTTGAGTATTGCAGCAGATTACGAATTTAAAAAAATTGCCAATAAGTAGATTATAAAGGGATGAAAAGTATCTCTGTGACAAGAGCATGTGTTACAAGCAGCCAAACCTCACTTGTTTATCTACCAAGTCTGTGCTTGTGGTGTTGCAGTGTGGTCATATTGCTGCAGATGCACCTATGTTTTGGTAAATGTTGGCACCCTTGGGCCTGTCAGAAGGCAGCTCACTCTTTATGACCAGCCTCAGCCTTTATAGCTTTGTGTTTTTGGCTCAGTAGTGAACATTTTATGGGACAAATGGGACTTTTTGTCGTAAATCTTGGGGGTAACATCTGTTTTATTCTTACACCACCATAGTCAGCATTCAAAGTGCTGAATGTCACACAAATACACCAGGACTCAAGTTGTTGTGTTAGTGAACAATGTAACGATGTCTTTTTTTTTTTTTTACCAGAATCCAACTGTAACAACCACAAACAAAGAACTGGATGGGTTTATTACACATTTTGTGGGTCAGTAGACACTCATGTTACCCAAATACATATATATAATATGTATATATTATATATAGATAACCCTTTCATCTTTTGTTCTCATAATGACAAAAATGTTGTCCTGCCTGTGTGTTTCCTCCCAGGTAGGTGATGCTCTGTATGGCCTGGATGAGCTCTGCTCCACTCTGATGTAACCCCAGAGGAATCTCCAGACGAGGAGTGTCACTGTACTGGATCACAGCCACCTACAAAGAACATCAAAAACACTAATGTGCCTCAGAAAATCTTCGAATGGTTGCATTTTAAATTGGAATAGATCCACGGATACAGACGTCTCACAGGTGAATATAATCAGCTAACCTTAATACAAATGGTAATGAACTGCTGCTAAATGATAAAGTTCAATCTCAACAAGTTAATTCAGCATATTCAGTCAGCTTTTATGTAGTATTCATTACCTGTGTGTAGTAGGAACTGATGTCAAATTGGCTGGTTATGTTTATAAGCCACTGTTTGGCTGTTTCGAAGTCAGCGGATCCAACACTCCATGAGCCATCAACAATATAGACCAGGTCATTTACAGCTGTGCTGCATCCTGCGCAAAGATACACACTCGTAAGGACACACAAGCACAGAGTGAACACAGAGACACGTTTCAAATACTAAAAATGTTCACATTCCATTCAGACTCAAGACCTCAGAATGTAATGCTTGTAATTTTAATTCTGTTAAAATAGACTCCCAAGCAATCTTACTTGTGTTTTAAGTGTTGCTGCTTGCTCTACACAAAGTCCCTACCTGCTCGGAGGTCGTCCTCCTCTGCACCCTCCAGCGAGTTCAGTAGCAATAATGCACTCCATATTGACCACAGCAACATGGTTCTGTCAGAGAGTTGGCCTCCTCTTTCCAGTCCCACCTAACTACAAGTGTAGGAAAACAACAAGGTGAGATGAGAACAGTGTATTTATTTTGCCTTCTGATTCTTCCCCAAGCACCTACCAGGTGGAAATTTCCTACTGACTTGACCTGATTCATGAAAAAAAGGGCCACCAGAACTATAATGTGGAATGTGTGAACCTTGGCCCTGGCCTTTTTGTCCAGCCAAAAAATACCACAATCTAAGTTTGCCATTAAACCAGTGTATTCAGGCCAGTGTCCCCATGGGCTTAAACTGTTTTACCTTGATACTCATTAACCAACCTCAGGGCAAGAAAACTCAAAATATCATTACATAACATCCTGAAAGGTGGCCAGGGAGTCTTTCCACTACAGATGAATTCACAAGACCAGGATTTGTGAGAGGTCAAAAAGGTATTTTGACTCAACTTTCTGTTTTCCCTGACTTATGGGGCTGTCACAGGATGCAAGACATGACGTAAGAAGGATGCAGCATTTATAAACAAATATCCAAGATGGCAGTCAGAGCAAAATCTGCTGCTTTAAAGACAATTTTTCCCTTTAGATTTATGTAAAATACATGTTTACTGTACAAATGAAGGGGTGAAAATTAACATACTGGTGAGCTTCATTACATGCATAATGATCACAACAGAGTGACATTGTCAATGGACTTGAGCTCATATAGTGCTTTTCTAGTCTTCCAACTACTCAAAGCGCTTTTACACTGCATGTCACACCTACACGTTCACACACTGATGGTAGTGGCCGCTATGTAGTATCATCCATCAGAAGTAATCCCATTCATACACCACCGAAGCAGCGGGAGAAATTCGGGGGTTAAGTGTCTTGCCCAAGGACACATTGGACAAGTTGCCCGGCTGGGGATCGAACCCTTGACCTTTAGGTTGAGAGGCGACGACCAACTGAGCCACAGCCGCTCAGGGGGCAGTCAGGAAAAGTCAAGGTGAGAAATCTGGACAATTGCAATCATACATGCAGCTGTCCCGAAATAAAAATGAGGACATTTTCAGGAGTTTTGTGTATGTGTGACACAATTTTACACAGTTTGCACACACTGCTAACCACATGTAAAAATATCTGAAGTCCTGAGACTTTTTACTCCCTTTCACAAATTAATACACACATCAAAACAGAAACAGTTCAAATATATGTATGAGTGTTCATAATAAGTGCCTCTTCCAACAGGCCATTGAATCTTGTAATATTAAGTTGGCACATGATATGATATAGAGTTTGAAATGACGTCTGACTGCCTCATGAAATCACCACATTTCTCTTCTCCTCTCCACTGTTCCTCTTCCCGCCTCCTTTTTCCTGTAAAATGTTTTAGTGAGTCTTCATGTTGTGCCATGCGACATCAGTCCGCTGCTGTGTTTTCTGCGGAGTGCTCCCTGTGTTCAGTTTGCAGCGCAAACACGGTTCCACAGACCACAAGGCTGGGCTGGAGAAAATAACAACGTGAGCTCTATGCTGGGATGGGAAAAGTGAAACATAAACATGGAGGAGCAGGCTGCAGTATGCTGGCAGAGGCTTAAAGACGGGGGAGGATCAGTGAGCTATAGAGAGAACAGCTACCACATCTTTTCTTTCTCAAAGTCTCCTTTAACATATACCCTCTTTCTTTTTTTATTTGTTTGTCTTGCTTTAAAACGACCTTTTAACTTCTAGAATACAGTGTGTAATGAACTTTGCCGTTAGAAAAGACTTTAAAAAAGTAGAAAATAACTTTAAAAAACACCTTTACTCTTCAATAGAGTCCTACTCATAGAAGTTCTAGAAAACAATAGTCTATAATTCATGTGAGCTCATATTTCATATTACAGATGAATGTTCAACATGAAGTAGTAAACTGAATAAATGCATCACAGTGTGTTTAGTATCAGATCAGTGTGCACATGTGTATCTCATATAAGCTCCACATGGGTAACAAGTGGGCCATTTGCTTGAAGTGGGCGAACTGTAAGCCCCACGAGGCTAAATGTGTATGCGGTCAAAGACTTGGGTCACACATGTTGACTGTTTGGGCCTCTTTTGGTTTTCATTTGGAGAAAGTGAGGTTTTTGAAAGGTAGGTAACTGCAACAGAGATCCAGATCTAGATTATTTTACTTACAGTTTGTAAAATAAACCAAATATGGGCATCTTACACACCGTACATTGTTCAAATAGAATGAGCAAACTGGCTTCTTAGACATAAGCCAGTCCCTCACTTTGTGTCTTTGAAGATATGTCAATCTTTGGGATGCTCTACTGTGTGCATTCAGAGGATTAATATATTATAATTTGGTTGAAACTGTCCGCATGTCTTTGAAAATCGTCTAGCGTGCAGCATTCCTAAGATGTTCTCACTTATGTTAGAAATAAATGGATTGGCCTTAAAAAGAAAATCAGGAACTTTTCAATGATTGGACACAAGCTACACATTTAAAGGATACAGATATATGATTTAGGATGGATGGATGTATTGGTGGACCATATGTGTCTCTTTGATTTGTGAGGCAAACCAATCATTTCACCGTCAACATGGGCTTCTTTTAACTGTGAACACAACATTTCCTAGCCTTAAACTTTTTGTGTACAAACCTAACCAAACCTTTACCATAACTGTAGCAGATCGGGAAACATTTGTGTAATTGTGATTTGCATTGGTTTCAAAAGGCACTGACACAAAACTGTTTCATCCTGCCTCTAGTGTTGCCAGATGTGTTACACCATGGGTGTGCGATGTGGAATGGAAGCTCCACAAGCTGAAAATGAGCTGAACCTAAAATATTCACAATATATTAGTGAAGGAAAATAGAAGTTTACTTTCACCAATTGTCTAGAAAAATTTGATTCAAATTTGTATTCAATTGTAATAGAAACCTGTCTTAGAAAGATAACGTTTTTATTATCAGATTGCCTCTTTGGTCCTGAATCAATCAAGTCAGACCCTAACACAAATTGGTAACCAAAAAAAAAATATATTTCTTTTGATGTGATCATAATACATTCATGCATTAATGTCAAACATTGCAAAGTAAATATGTGACGTTATGAGGGTCAATGCATTATCAATAATCATTAGTACAACGATGCAATTTTCAAAATCAGCACATTGACATCGTTTTTTTTCTTACTAAGGCTGTGCAGCTCTAAATGGATGTTGTAAATGGTTCAATAACTAGCACAGCATGCGAGTGGTCAAAAAGATGTATACAGTGGGGCGCTGGTGGCGCAGTGGTTAGAGCGCACGCCCCATGTATGGAGGCTGTAGTCCTCCAAGGGGGCGTCCCAGGCTCCATTCCAACCCGTGGCTCCTTTCCAGCATGTCATTTCCTACTCTCTTTCTCCCTGATTTCCGACTCTATCCACTATCCTATCTCTACAATAAAGGCACAAAATGCCCAAAAATAAATCTTAAAAAAAAAAGATGTAAACAATAAAATAAAAAAGGTCAAATAAATACAAGGAAGACCTGTTCTCCAAACACTACATGAAGAATATTATTGAATCACAGTTTTCTGAACAGACAAAAATGATTCACGCAGACATTTTTTCAGACCAAAGTGAGACATGTTTCTCTACTTGCGGTCACCTCCACAGGTGCATCCAATCACTAATTAAGGCCCTTCACCTGCTGATGTAACGATCAGCAGGTGAAGAAGCTCCTGCACAAGTGGGCGTGTGAGTTCAAACATCTCGTAGGCTTTATACTTTTAAAGTACGTCTTACCAATTATCACACAGAGATGTTAATTTCATAGAGTTTATAATTACATAATGTCTGACTGGATTCTGTGATTTACTTTTTTTCTCCATTTTGTTGGATTAACCAATCACAGCTTCTGAAAAGATGTGTCATACCCAGCAAGGGGTCGACCACGCCTCCTCACTAAGATAAAAGTTTCTGCCCCTTCCTCGCTCAGAGTTGCTCTGAGGATGTTCCTAAATCCACTCGCTAAAATCCTTGCTATGATTTTTTAAACTGAGTCAGGAGAGCTGTGAGAGGATTCTCAGAATGTTTGTGTAGGTTCACAGTCATCCAGGCCATGGTAAATTGGAAGCCTGAACCAAAGGAAACTGGACTGGTTAAGCTTTGGATTCTCAGATTTTTTTTTAAAAATACATTCCTCTGGAGATGTATTCAAATGTTTCACTGTTTTCTAAAAGTGTTTCTACCAGGATCCTGAAAAAGACACTCCAATTTTTCCCCCTTCCTTAGATCCGTCTATACATCGCTCTTTCATTTTAAAGCACGTTAGTCATTACAGACACAGTGTGGATAGGTGGGCAGTGAACCTGAATTCCTCCAAACCTCACTCTACATTTGGAAAACCAGAAGTGCAGTGAACCGACCACATCAACCGTCTCCGCTGGCTTCAGTATCACAGAACATTCCTTGTGCACAGATGTTGGAATTGCTCAGCGCCTTTGGCAGGTTTAGGAAATGGAGCGGGGAGGACATTTATTCCTGATGATAAAGATCCATTATGTCTCTGACTGACTGGTGACACAGAAAATTGTTTTACCATTGCAAAAAAAAGTTGTGACATATGTGGGGTCTGGCAGGATATTATTATTCCCCAGGAGTTCAAATAAACAGACTGACTCTGAAATGTTGATGTTATGCATTTGTGAACTTGTTTCCTGTACTTGTGCATGTTTATTTTAATTGCATAGTCAGTGCAGATTCTTTCAGTGTGCTCTTTTGATGTAATGCTTAAACCAAAAATAAATGAATAAATGAGATGGTTAATCAGTGATGAATTTGTATTAGAGATGCACCAATCCACCTTTTTTCTGTTCTGATCTGACTGCATTACATATGTATGTACCGATACTGATTCTGATATTTATATTGTCATGATTCATAACGTATAGTGTTATTGTTGTTGTTGCTTGTATGTGTGAAGCTACACAAAGCTGTTGTAAACCCGGCATTACATTGCATTGTGCGAGCTTCACATACACACAGGAAGCAGCCGCAATTGTACGGTTTTCAAATTAAATGTTTTTAAACTGAAGTGTCAGAATTATAGAAAGAGCTTTTCCAATTCGTCTGAACGTCGTTGTGGAGACGAATTGTGAGCACTTCCTACAGTTCAGTCTGAATGTCTTCAGAGCGAGGCGGTACGAGTTGAGAATGTTTAAAGTGCCTGATCATCTTTCTTGTCATCAGTGACATGGATCAGTCCGATATCCGATCTGTAAAATACGTCAATATGCGAACCGATACCGATATCAGATCTGATCGGTCCTATTTCTAATTAGTATGCATCCAGAAATATATATTCTGAAGTGAAATTACATGAACCGATTTCTACCCAGAAGGCAGTATGAGGCCGTTCAAAATCTGTTGCTTTGGGTAATGGTTAATGATGAGTGCTTTTCCATCCACCTGCTTGAGTGTTTATTTCTAACTAGAACAATCAAATAGCCTGCATTAAAAGAGCAGCTGAGATGTGATTATTGCTGCGCCTGTCTCAGGTGGATGAGTTGGTTTGTGGTGAGTGCCGAGGGAACAAACTTACTGAATTCATTATGGTGTACAGCCATCGTGACTTTAACATCACTCATCACTGAAAGATGAAGACTTTCTGAAAAACTTTCATCATGTTTTCCACTTTTTTCGCATGGTTAAAGGGCCAATATGTAAGATATCTGCTGAATTAAATAAAAAACAACCTTACTATATCATTAGACATGAAGGAAACATGCAATGTTGAAGTGCCAGTTGCCAGACAAACGACAAACCAACTGGTATTGCAACAATGGAAGCAGGCAAGCAAACTGTTTCAGATAGAAGTGATTCTACCCGACATAAAAAGCCTCTGCATGTTTCTAAGAAGCTCCACGAGCAGAAACATGCTCAAACTAGGATCAGCATTGGAGATGCTTTAGAAAAATGGAGAGAGGTTAGAATGCAGTGGTTTCAAGACTGATGCAGAGCTGGCTAAACACTGAAGCTTCAGTGTCCATGACATGGCAGCCCACGTGCACATCGACTCTAGGGAAGAGAGGGCGGGGGGAGACAGCTCTCTCGATTGTTTTGAATTTAGCCTGCAGTACCCGTGTTAAATTCTATATGTCAGAGCTACATATTGCTCCTTTAATATTCATTAATCTCTCTTTTTTAATGACATCATCTTACGGCCTCCTCTTCTTCCGCTATATTGTAAAGGACACTTTAGAATAAGTGTCCAATATCTAATATTTGACATGGGTATCTAATGGTTGTGAATGGACATGCCTTCATTCATTTTTTCTTTTGTCGGTTCTATTGACTTTCTGTTAACTTGACTTGGACAGAAACTCGACTCATAAACAAACAATTGATTCGGTTTAAATACAGGCTGTATCATTCAGTCGTGAAGCACTGACATAACAGGTTTATGGGGAAATAATTCAGTATGTCCTTAAACTCATACAACCACATATCATGTGTTTTTATCACCCTAACAGGGGAAAAACACATTTTTGTTCGAAGGTGTTGTAGGCGACCTGGCAACACAAAAGTGATGACATTACAAAATTGTAACACTTTTATTTAAACGGGGCAACACAGGGATTCGATTAGGAAGATATTTCTCTTTGGCCAAGAAAAGCCAACAGTGACATTAAGCTTCACACAGTACTGTTGTACCCTGGAGGTAATGGGTAATGATTCATCTCTCTATTCCACTAACAGGCCTGATTTCTGGCTTTTCCTTTGTAATAATTACTATGACCACCAGAGGTCCACACCCAACCCAATGTAAATATGGGTCATATTAAGCAGCTGCATCAGTGAGTGACCAATGTCTTATATTTGGTGTGGACAGTTGAAAAAAATAATTTCAAATAATCATTACTCAGCCTGTTAGTTTCTGTAGCTTTCTCTTTAAAAAAAAAAGAAGAAGAAAAAGGGATCTGAAATTGCATTGAACCATGGTTTGTGTAGGGAACACTGATTAAACCACAGGATAACATAACAAGGACTAAGTTTTATCTTAGGTGTACTTACAATAACCAACATAAGCCACCAGGAACTACTGTTCATTCCAGTCAAAGAAAGATTGAACACTATTTGAAATATTTTTTAGTGCTTCAGAAATTAACTTTTTCTTCCTGCATTGGAATATATAGTCATGACTTCCATACATCTATACATAACCCTGCTTTAATGTATTTAGAGAATAAGTTGCATTTAGAGAAAAAATAACCATGCAAGTACTTTATCTGTCATTAAACACTTTAGGTTGATAGATGATTAGATACCAATTATTAACCACTGATAAAGTATTAATTAACTATCTAACAAATGTTTATAGATGCCTTACAAAGTATTAATTAACTGGCATTACAATTGTCAGTTTCAACTTTATAATAGCCATCCAGATAATGTTAATAGACACTTTACAAACCAAATATTGGCATTAACAAAATGTTACAAATATCTGGTCCATGTATCTCTGTAATGTTTCTAGATATTTCATAAACAATCTCTTAAAGGTTTACAAATCGTTTGGTGATCATTAACACTTTGTGTATAAAATGTTATAATAAACTGTTAACATAACATAAATTATAGTAAACATTATTAACTATCATTTCATAGTTTGTTAAGAGTAGGGTAAATTAACTATCAGTTTACCCTTTATTGATGATGGTTATTATAAAGTGTTACCGAGAGATCCTTTTCAATACTTTCCCGACATTTCGCAGTGTTATGATCTTTGTATGATACATCCTCATGTCCCAAACTAAAAATGATCAACTGACGACCCTGCACATCGTCACACACACATTCTCCATCACTTCCAGCTCATTCACTATTTGTGTGTACAGTAAATAGGATTGAGGAAAAAAGTTATTTCAGGCGACGGACCTATAGTTAACAACATAACTTTAAAATGCCAACAGACGTACACAGAAATAGAGAGAGACAGAGAGAGAGAGAGAGAGAATTGTGCCATGATGTGTTGAGGCAGAGGAGACCTCGCTGACCCATAATCACAGAGGTGCTTGTATGCAGTTATACTGTATATTTAGCTTGTCTTCTCATTGTCCTGATGGCTGGTCACTTGTGGCCAAACCAAACACATGCCACGGTTACATCAAGTTTAGACAAGGATACAAAAGTAACAATGAAGATACATGTAGACATTACAAACAGCTACAAGTTCATTGTGAAACAGAAAAAAAAACAGCTACCCAACAAACCAACAAACACAGCTGAAAGCAGGGATCACTTACTATAGTCTCTTAAAAACAATCATTTCTATCTGTAAGGCAAACATCACTTTCACTTTGATTAGTTTACATCCTAAAGTTTGAGCTCAGTCGAATCAGGTCGCTGTCAACACTCATTACAGATTTATCATGAGAAAAAGGAGCTGTAAAAAAAACTCTTAGACAACACTCGCAAGCATGACGGCCTTACCTTTCAGTGTCAGCTGCAGGACTCAGTGATGAATGCCACTTTGAGGAGAAAGTGAAGAGAGTGAAGCCCTGACTTGGTAGTGACAGTCCTCCCTCGCGTTGGCAGAGGGAGTGGTGGGAGTGTCAGGGCCAGCCTTCACAAATTGTGGATATAGCTTCACCACAAAATGGGACACTACAAAGATAGAGTGTGGATGCACGCACACACACGTCTGATGTACCACAGTGTAACTGACTTCAGTGTGAACATGCTTTACTGTTTTTGTATGTAAGAGTATAATTGCCTTTTTTTTAATCAAACACCTGTACCTCACTTGATCTATTTTGAAAGCTGTACAATTAAGATCATTTAAGAAGTTTTAAGTCACAGCAAGATTTATTAAGGGGCTTCAATGCTGCTCTACATTGCCATGATATGACATTATTATTTACGACTAAATAAAGATATCATGCATGAAATGTTACCATAAGATATATTGGAGCTGGTGTAACAGCCAGCATGCCTTTCATGCAGCTGTATTGGTAGGTTCAGTGAAATTGCAGATTATAGATGCCCTGTGGCAACAGACCAAGTAACATCTGCAGCATGTGTTGGGACCCCTTTGATACCCTGCATGGGTAAGTAATGATTTACCAAAAACCATCTCAAAGTGATTAAAAATGGCAGATGTGCAAATAGAATCACACTCAATTCAATTCAATTGTATTGAAATGTAAAATCTCTTTATAACAGAACATTCTCAGAAGGCTTTCTTGAAGGAATAATGTGCGACATTTTACAAATAAACACAACAGAAATCAAGTCTATCCATGTGTAAATATCTCTCTGAGTCATGACTGTCTACATTGAGTGAGAAGCCCGAGTCTTGCCAGCTGTGCTGTTGTCGGAGTCGTGTTTACATCAAGTTTACATGGACGGGACGGCCTAGCATATAAATCTGTTTTAGTCAAGGACTAGAGAAAAGAAGAATAACATACTCACTGATTAATTGGATGTTAGTAATTATCTTTAGATCTCGGTCGCTTCACGTCAATTTATGTGCAATATAAAGCTATGAGTTAACCAAAGTGTGCTAACATTAGCCTGCTAACACAACAATGCAGAAAACATGCAATCATCTCAAGGAAAGGACAATTTTGTCCGCTGCGTGCTTGTGCTTAACGGTGCTTCATTATGGTGCGTTCTGATTGACAACTCCTTCGTGTGAACGCAAGTGGAGAGGGGTTGGAGAGAGAGGAGGCTTCAGAATTGTGGAGGTGTCCCCAAACAGCAGTTTGTTTTGGTTTAATGCTGGAGCTCAAGGGCGACATCTACTGGATCAAAAAGTCGCACATTCTTCCTTTAAACTGATAATTGTCACAAATCACCTTTTTCTTATGGGTTTAATGTATAGCTTAGTTTTTAAACATTACCTTTTTATTTCATTTCAAAATGATGAAGATGCTGGAATTGCATGTTTTAATCTATTTGCAGATTGTTATGACCTGGTTACCCTGTACAAAAACTGATTTTATTTTTATACACGTGCCTCTGCGTAAGAAAGCGACCATATCTGAAGTGGCATTTGTCATATTTCATTAAAGACAAAAAGGATGTGGACCCAATCGCAGATAACAAATTTGGTTTTTTTCAACCAAAAAATGCAAAAGCTGAAGCTTACTGTTTCATGTTGTATATTATCTTGTCCTAAAATCAAGATTTGGTGAGTAACTACAAACTATCAATCAAACTTTGGGTAGCGCCATTTCATACATTTTTTTTTTTTTTATCTAAAGACACTTCCAAAAAAGAGCAGGTTAAAGAGTTTACTCATTGTTATATTATCTACAAAGACCCAACATTAAATCATCATGCGCACCAAGCAATACTGTAATACAAAGTTACAGAGGCAAAGAAAACAAGTCCTTTTAAGAGGCAGAAACCTCGAGCAGAAGCAGACTCTTGATGCAGAGCCATCTGCCAGAACGGCGCCGGGCTTTGGAACTAGGATAGGGGGAGATGCAGGAAGAAGGATAGGGACAAACTGAGCACTAGTGCTTTTGTCAAAATATTGAAGGGCAGTAAAAGCAAAATATTTACTCTGGACGACAGTCAAAATAGTAGCACAAAGTAATGTTACAATGTAATTTTAAATTAAGTACCTCTGATTTGTCCTCAGGTAGTACTTACATACAGTATTACAATATAAAATAACAGTCCACCACTGGATATCTACTGCCAAGCTGCCAAGAAGCAACCTTACGACTCCTCCAAAGACTCCTACATGTGAGAATACGTTTTTGAATGCCAGTGGTTATTTTCTGGGCAAGAGGAGAGGGTCCAGACAATTTCCATAATATGGACGCTTTAAAAGACGTGTTGCTTTTAGTTGGCATCTTTCAACACAGTGCAGACTGACAGAGATACCAGTGCATGTTTCTTTTGGGTTTTAACCCTGAACTATCACTGCCCTCTGTTGGAGCAGCACAGTGTTGAATATCATCTGGGCTGTTTAACTCAGTGCTTGTTCAAAGCTTAGCCGAAGCCATGGCTTTTCTCGGTTAAGAATATAAAGACATTTAAAAAAAATCCCACCTCTGATTAAGAAATTAATAGAAATCAGACTAGATGCCTTCAAATGCTATTCAGTTGGTGTTGTGAGAAACTTGTTGCTCATCCTTTTTTTAAGGATTTCAACTGACATTAATTCACTGAATGATTATACTGTATCTTTTGAAGAAAACAGGGAAGGGAGTAACCTCTGGACTGCAGCCATACAATACCACACTATCAATGTGAATGCATAAAGTATTATAATGCAGTACTGCCAATTTGCATCATTTTTATACTAGAGTGTTAGCAAAGGTCAAGGGGTGTGTCTTGCAACACTTCATACCCAGCATTAGTAATTGTCCAGCAATGAGCAACACAGCAGTGGATGACAGAAAACGCTCAGTTCAGCTGGATTCAATCAGCACTGAGTTTTTAATTTCTTATTTCCTTAAGTCTGAATTAAGTTGAGATTCAGATCCATTCTTAGCAAACACTGTAGTAGTCAGTTTCACTGAACGTCACAACTTCAAATAAAGGACACATACTTGGGCTCTTGCTTCTTTCTCTTTGTAACTGTCTCTTTCATCCTGTAGATGGAAGCATTTCCCAATAATAAATCAGTGAAACTCCAACTGTATGAAATCTCAAGACAAGGGGTGCCTCGGCCACAACTTGAATCTGTCTAAAATCAGGTTTGTCCAATCTTTCTTTAAGCGCAAATTAGTGCATGTTTACTAAATATTTTTGAAAAGTTAGATTATTGTCTTTTAACGTGATTTCAGATTTTCTCCCTGCTCACGGTTAAAGAAATGCTTAAATATATACAGTATCTCACAAAAGTGAGTACACCCCTCACATTTCTGTAAATATTGTATTATATATTTTCATGGGACAACATTGAAGAAATGACACTTTGCTACAATGTAAAGTAGTCAGTGTACAGCTTGTATTACAGTGTAAATTTACTGTCCCTTCAAAATAACTCAACACACAGCCATTAATGTCTAAAACGCAGGCAACAAAAGTGAGTACACCCCTAAGTGAAAATGTCCAAATTGGGCCCAAAGTGTCAATATTTTGTGGGGCCACCATTATTTTCCAGCACTGCCTTAACCCTCTTGGGCATGGAGTTCACCAGAGCTTCACAGGTTGCCACTGGAATCCTCTTCCACTCCTCCATGACGACATCACGGAGCTGGTGGATGTTAGAGACCTTGCGCTCCTCCACCTTCCGTTTGAGGACGCCCCACAGATGCTCAATAGGGTTTAGGTCTGGAGACATGCTTGGCCAGTCCATCACCTTTCCCCTCAGCTTCTTTAGCAAGGCGGTGGTTGTCTTGGAGGTGTGTTTGAGGTCGTTATCATGTTGGAATACTGCCCTGCGGCCCAGTTTCCGAGGGGAGGGGATCATGCTCTGCTTCAGTATGTCACAGTACATGTTGGCATTCATGGTTCCCTCAATGAACTGTAGCTCCCCAGTGCCGGCAGCACTCATGCAGCCCCAGACCATGACACTCCCACCACCATGCTTGACTGTAGGCATGACACACTTGTCTTTGTACGCCTAACCTGGTTGCCGCCACACATGCTTGACACCATCTGAACCAAATAAGTTTATCTTGGTCTCATCAGACCACAGGACATGGTTCAAGTAATCCATGTCATTAGTCTGCTTGTCTTCAGCAAACTGTTTGCAGGCTTTTGTGTGCATCATCTTTAGAAGAGGCTTCCTTCTGGGACGACAGCCATGCAGACCAAATTGATGCAGTGTGCGGTGTATGGTCTGAGCACTGACAGGCTGACCCCCCCCCCCCCCCCCCCCTTAAACCTCTGCAGCAATGCTGGCAGCACTCATATGTCTATTTTCCAAAGACAACCTCTGGATATGACGCTAAGCATGTGCACTCAACATCTGAGGTCCACCATGGCGAGGCCTGTTCTGAGTGGAACCTGTCCTGTTAAACCGCTGTATGGTCTTAGTCACCGTGCTGCAGCTCAGTTTCAGGGTGTTGGCAATCTTCTTATAGCCTAGGCCATCTTTATGTAGAGCAACAATTCTTTTTTTCAGATCCTCAGAGAGTTCTTTGCCATGAGGTGCCATGTTGAACTTCCAGTGACCAGTATGAGAGTGAGAGAGCGATAACACCAAATTTAACAGACCTGCTCCCCATTCACAACTGAAACCTTGTTACACTAACGAGTCACATGACAACGGAGAGGGAAAATGGCTATTTGGGCCCAATTTGGACATTTTCACTTAGGGATGTACTCCCTTTTGTTGCCTGCGTTTTAAACATTAATGGCTGTGAGTTATTTTGAGGGGACAGTAAATTTACACTGTTATACAAGCTGTATACTGACCACTTTACATTTCAGCAAAGTGTCATTTCTTCAATGTTGTCCCATGAAAAGATATAATACAATATTTACAGAAATGTGAGGGGTGTACTCACTTTTGTGAGATACTGTATATAAAAAAATACTGTAATATAATTTAGGAGACAGAAATTTTGTTTGGATTAAATTTGGATCTTAAAAATAAAAAAAGTTTAGTTAAAGATCTACCAAGGAAACCCCAAAATAGACAGACTCAAGAGTCTGGCCGTGATATTTTTGTCCCTATGATGTGTGTTTAGTTGATCAAACCGAACATACAGTTAATAACATTTGTGTAAACGTCATGATTCATTTAAATGTGCAAAGCAGCAAATCCACTCACCGCCGCCCGGTGGCAGCAGTGTGATCAGCCGTGCTTTGTTACTCCGCCGGAAATGAGGAGTAGAAGAAGAAAGTAGCTTAGGAAAAAAAAAAAAAAAAGAAGCTGTAACAGTCTTCCCTCGTCAGACGATTAGCGAATAGTAAAAACACTGTAAAACGACAGGCTGGTCACCTCTATTTTCAACATTAAGAAGCGGCGTAAGTTGTCAACAATGTTCCGTGGTTGGTTATTTACACTTTGATGCCTTAAATCGCAGCGCTGATAATGCTGAAAATGAAGCTACCGATGAAAACGGGCGAGGAAGGAGGAGGCGACGAAACGGTCGAGGAGGATTCATGGGATCAGTCGGAGCAGCGACGTATTCCCAGGGCTGTGCCTCCCTCATCGGGGTCCCACGGATCGGAGGAGTCGCCCGGACATTACGTGTACCCATCCCAGCTGGACAAGGAGACTGTATTCGAGTGGTTCGGCCTTCACCTGAACCCCGCCAAGAGGATCGAGTTCATGTGCGGGCTGCTTCATATGTGCCAGCCGCTGGAGCTCCGCTTTTTGGGATCTTACCTAGAGGACCTCGCCAGGAAAGATTATCACGTTTTACGAGACTTTGAGTTCAGGGCTAATAGTCCGAACGATTTAGGGGTCTTAACCGACGTGGTTGACCCCGTGGTGAGGTCCAAACTCCTCGTCTACCTTTCCCTCCTCGGCTCTGACAGCAGGGAATGCGCCGGGATACTCTTTCGGATAATGAACCGTGTCGACCCGAGCTTGTTCTTCAAACACTATGACTTCTCCCGTCCTCCGTTCAGGGAGCCCCTCCACCACTCTTTTCATCCGGCGTGTCAGGCCGGGGACGTGTACGGGCGATCCGAGCAGACCTGCGGCTTCTCCTCCTCCTCCTGCTCCTCCTCCACCTCCGACGACGACACGGCGGCGAGACCTCTGGAGCAGCTGGCTCTGCTGTTCACCATGGCCTCTCTGCACCCAGCTTTCCACTTCCACCAGAGGGAGACGATCCGAGGGCAGCTTGACAAAGTAGAGCTGGCTATAGATGAGGAGAGACGGCAAAGTCGCCTCGGAGTAAACGCCCAGACATCGGTAATTAATCAACCAGTTGCTTACTTTAAATGATATAACCCAAACCTGCTTCAGAGAGCATGAAGGAGGGCAGCACTTTACCAGAACTAGACAAAGTTACAAGGTCAATTGATATATCTTCACGCGTAGTTAAATAACTGATAACACAAAGTTGGTCGACTCTAAAACACTTACACAATGTTCGAATGCGTCCCACACATGTTTTCATTTAATTCATTTGTTATAGTCCAACTTCCAGCGGCCAAAAAAGTGTACGCTTTTGATTCATATACCGAAATCCTTCTCTGTTCTGTGTGCAATGTGTGAAAACAGTCTTGACTTGTTGGGTGATAAGCGGCTATTAAAAGTGTCCTCCATTGCTTTCCTGATATTGAATTATTCATGCGACAATCTGCAACTTCCAAGACTTTCTATCGAGCCAGTTAAGGGAGGACCTTGATGCAGTGCTACCTGCGTCCTTACTCACTTTGTAGGGGACTATGTAGTGCACTATTTCGGACACAGCCACATGTGTGACTGTCTAAAACAGGGGGTGGGCAACTTTGGTCACGGCAAGGGCCACATTCATTTAATTCTCCCTGCCAAAGGGCCAGATTGTAGTATACAACAAAAACGATCAATTATGAATCAATTATAAAAAAAAAAAAATATATATATATATATATATATATATATATATATATATATGTCTCAAATTGAACTCAAAATATACCAGTGATCAAATATTATTATGGACGTATTTCTGGTTTTCATGTTCATGGCAGATTTTGTCACATTTTCTTCATGTTTCCAATTCATTGATCATGTAAAAATTGACCTGAGGGCCACATTGAGGGTTGATGGGGGCCGCATGTGGCCCCCGGGCCGCCAGTTGCCCACCCCTGATCTAAAAACAAGCAACAGTTTTTTTATTTTTTTATTGGAAGGAAACAGTGCATCAGCTGACTGCACTGATTTGATAAGGTCATGTGGTATTCTGATTGGTAATGTGGAGAGAAACACCTGTTGCTTTCAGTTTCTTTTACTCGAAACAGTAGTTATGATGACGCAGAGAATATCAACACAAATAATGACTCAAATTATTAGAGTAAGAGTTTTCCTGATAGGCACACTTTCTTTTCTTTTTTAAATGTCTAACGTCAGAACACAAACACGGCCTAAAAAAAACAATCAAAGAGAAAACATGAAATGGAGACATGCCTGAGAACCAGAGCGTGTGAGAAGGACTTCATTTACAGATCAGGTGTGGCTTTGATTTTTGGATGTCTTAACATTTTGGGCTTGGCGGTACAGAAGCGCATTGCATTCACCAAACTTACGAGATCCTTGTCTCATAATTACGAGATCCTGATCTCGTCTAAAAAATGTATTCTTTGGTAAACGCAATGTGATTTCGTAGTAGGGTGGAGATAGTGAAGGAAGCTGCTACCAACCAAACAAAATGATACTGGGACACACAGATGAACAACTAAAATAAGCAATATAATCTTGTTTTTTTTTAGTAATGTTTGGTCTGTTTTAGAGCTGGCATCTATTAGCAATTTAAGGGAACTAGATATCTTAAGGCACTTATTCCGTCCTTGTGTCCATCAGTCAAATCTATGTGTTCGTCTATCAATATTGAATATTTTCCATCGAGGTCGCTTTGCTTATTTTTATGTTGTGTCATCTCTAAACGTAGTCACACGTTGAAAAAAAAAACCCAACACCAACTCACTGTGCCGGCTCTTTCCATCACATGTCTTCTATGTTATTTTATTATATCTTATGAAGTGGAGCCTCTGAGCGCACGCAGAGAGCCCAGGGTCTCCCTCAGAAATATACGAAACAACACATGGAAGACATTTCTGTCCCAGTGACTGATTGTTTCAACACTTGCGAAACATTTGGAATGGAAAAAAAAATAATCCCTTACCAAATCTCAACCTAAAGTTAAACCCTGTCATGTTAGGAATGCAAAGCCAACTCTCATGTGTCAGAGCCTCCCACCAGCACATGGACCCTCACCTCTTGAGTTCATTCAGTCTTTGTGTGTTTGTCTGTGGCATGGAGCACATGGCAGTTTACACTACTTAGAAATGAAACGCCACTTACCAATCAGTAAAGCATTTATTAAAAAGTGTAAGTGTAAAAACAATCAGCTTCTGTCTAATACGTCTACCGTTTTGTTTAATGCTGACTTATTATGTTGAGCGAACCTTTAAATAGGCATCCAATTAAATCTCCCTGCAGGGCTCCTCCTGTTCTAGATGAATCCATGAGTTGCCATCAGTGTGAGTCTAGGTTTTTGGCAGAAGATGCACTGCTTTTAATACAATCGAGCATGCCATGTATGAGTCTGGACTGTGTCATGTAGGGAGGAACAGTGAGTGAGAGGATGGTTGGAAAACAAACAGCGGTTCAGGGGGTTTCTTTGTGTTAACATATAATGTCAGTTTCGGCCACCATTGATAGGCCAGCATGCCTAAGTTGCTTTTCTTTTAAACATCACCGTGATCTGTTTACATGGCTGGTTTAGCTCAGCTCTTGTCAGTTGGGCACATTTCCTTTTGGTGTTTTTTTTTTTTTTTGGTTTTCGTCCATGCAACATTTAAATGCTATTTGATTCTGGAGAAAGATCAGCCCGTTGTCATTCCCATACATTAAAGATTGACCCGTCAACAGTTCTTGGACATGCAGACACGAGGTGACCTGTCACGTCTACATCTACAAATGAAACCCATTCAGTGCAGCATTACGTGCAGAGAGCAATAGATGAGCTACGTAACATAGGACGTTCACTGGAGTACCTCACCTGTGTGTTTTTTTTTTTTTCCAAAATGTAACCACACAGAGCGTTCCATGTTGACCAATTAAATAGACAGGAAGTAAAACACACTACCATTATAGCAGAGGTCAAAGAGCTGTGACAAAGCATTCACTAACGACAACCTATAATGAGAATGTTCTGGTAAATGTGTTCATTTTTTCAACTCAATAGCAAAACAAATCCTTCCTCCGGTTACTACTCCGTCAGAAGCCCCTCCCCCCCTTCAATTGTTAACAATGTTTCTTTTCTATATTTAGGTCTGCTAGATATGTGTTTTGTAGGTTTCCCTGTTAATGCCAGAGCCCAATTTTATTAGAGAAAACTAGAATACACACTAAAGGGTATCAGGATTTAATCACAATCATGTAGTTCAACTTTGACCTGATGTTTAAAGTTAAGCCAGGTTGACAAAAAAAAAAAGGCAAGATGCCTTTTTGACACTGTGTTTCGTGATGTAACTGAAGACGGAAGATTGTAACAGACCATGAAGAAAGAGTTACTTACGTGGTGTGTTTTTCCTTTGCAGGAGCTGCTGGGTCAGAAGGCAGATTACCTGCCTCCTCCCGTGCTGGGAATGGGGGATTGTACAGCCTCCCATCCTCCCTGCCAAAGCCGACGCTCCAGCCGGTGGGCAACACAACGAGAAGGTGAATTGAAAGATTGCGGAAATGTTTAAATAGGAATTATTTTTACTCAAATAATAACTGTGTTGTACACACAGGAAGATGGGAAAAGTAGTCTTATATTTAACTCTGGGGGAGGGAAAGAACTTCCAGACTAAGGCCTGTGTCCACTTAGTGCTGACATAAAGCGTGTATGCGCTGAACATCAAAGCGCTGTACGTCCGCCCTGTCTCTATGATGATCACACATGGAGCAAAGGGGATGTGGGTACACAACATAATCCATTGGCGGCAAAAATACGGGGGATATCGTATATGTTGAAAAGAAAGCCGGTGGCATCAAAAGTGCCTTTCTGAAAAGTTGAAAGATTTTCAGCTATGGTCGTCCTCATTGAAAACAACTAAAAAATCTAATAAAAAAAAAAAAAAAAGCTGGCACTGAGGAAAAAAAACGCTAGGTAGAAACATGGTTTCTTTAGTAAGGCAGAATCATTTACTGGAATTCTGAACCTAATTCTATTTTTTTTTCTTTCTGTTTTTGCACAAGCGCTTTATATACTTTTTTATGTTGGCAACTTGAAAACCTTCCAGCAGTTAATTGTCTTAACAAATAAAAAAGCCCTGATGGATTTGTAATAGGTGCTGTAATAACACTGATAATTAAATGGACTCTGACATTGGTTTATAGAAAGTGTTTGCAGACTCAGAAATTGCTCGGCCTCGTAGCTGCACCACCAATCTGCTAACCTGAGTTCTAATAGATTGTCACATGTCTTTGTTGTTGCAGCCGTGCACATAGAGGGGATTGTGCTCAGGGGCATTTCTCGGACTAGAATAGACAAGGAATACAACTTTGAGGTAGGTGATAACACACACACAAACAAACACACACCTTTCAATTAGGTAAAGATGCCTAACAGAAGTGTTTTTTTAAGCGTAATTCTGTGTTTGTTGATGAAAAAACAACTTTGTTCCGACTATAAACATTGTCGTTTTGTCTTGTGTTTCCTGAAACACACACACACACACCCACCCACCCACACACACACACACACACCCGCTTCCTGGTCTGCAACTTAACAACTCCCTGGATGTATGCTCTGCCATTAAAACATGTTAGCTTGATATCAGATCATAACAGGAATCGCCTGAAGATGGACTGTTGCTGTTCATGCATGTCAAATAGATTTCTACATGATGTTTGCATCTGGAAATGTGTGGAAGTTAATTGATGCATGTGTATAAACCTGGGGCAGATTATCTTTATATTCTTGTTTTTTTTTTTTTGCACTAGTATGGCGTTTGCACTCGCTCCTCCCCGGCTCCTGTTAGGTACTCTTATGTATCAGTTTGATGCTAGGCTGGTGGCAGCGCATCAATGCCGATGGGCTTGTCTTTTTTTTCTTCGAAAATGAATGTTTTCAAAGCATGGATTCACAGTTACAAACAGGAGCATTTAGTACTCATTTAGTGAAATACAATTTCACTGAGACAGATGGAGAGGAGAGGCTAACAGCCCCATTGGCTTTACCGAGCTTCCACATTCAGGCCAGAAGCGTTCACAACAGTGAGCTGTTCTAACTCTCCATCTGTTTATACTGAACCAACCCATTGATGCACACATGCAAAGACACAATGGACACACATACAAACACATGCTGCACCAACAAGCTAAATAGGCTGGTTTCATTCTCAACATGTCGCACAATTGGTACATTATTGGTGCACATATATATTGTGTGACGATTCTTAAAGTCAATGAAAATGATTCAGTATTGTCATTACAAGGGGAAAACATGAATATCATCAGTCCTAGAAACAATTATATTCATTAAATAGTTGCAACTAAAACTATACTCTAAAACTTTCTGCACAGCCTCCCTCCATAAAAGGCCCTAACAAGTCTTTAAAGGTCCATACAATCAATCTCATGGTTTGCAGTTAATGTCAGCCAATTTGGATTACTTTCCATTCCATTTGATTCCTCTCTTCACATATTTAGTCTTAAGAATAACACTGTGGTGTTCTTCTACCCTCTATTAATGTTTTCCAAAGGCGAATACAGTTAGTCACAGTCACGAGTAGCTGATGAGCTCATACAGCTCAGAAAAGATATCACATCCCTGTGTCTTAACACAAATGGGATGTTGGCAAACATATCTTTATTGCTTTACAACCTCATCTTTAATGTCCAGTGGTGTACTTTTCCATTCTGCTCTTAAACTAAACAATTCTATTTGAAAGACAAAAAGACAAAAAAGTATTATCGTTGGAACATAAACTAAAAGAATCTGAGGTGTTGTAACTTATATCATAGATGTTTACAATTAGGTTCTTGTGTTGTGTTGGCTTTTTCAGGTGTTGGTTATAAATTGGAGTCGTCTTATCTGTCCCAATTTCTCTTTCTACTGTGACATTTTCCCAAGAACCACAAGCATGGTCACATTTCCTTCATGGCAAAGCTGTTGTCATCTTTCTGATTGAATTGTGTGTGCTGATGGAGAATGTCCTCTGTTGTATTTTTTAGGTGAAGTGGTCTGACTCATCATCGAGTAATGTGACCAAAACCCACCTGGAGCTGGAGAATTTCCTTCTTAAGGTACGTGCTTCTGTTGAACTGATTTATTTTTCAGCGCAATATCAAAGGAGACTAAATAATGCATGCCTCTGACTCGCCTCACAGACAAGAATACCAACATTTCCCGATGAAACCCATTTACATTAAGGACTTTTTTTTGCTCCTGTTGTATTATACAAAGTCCAAAGTAATACATATTTAATTCAGAATTTAAAAGCTTTAGCTGCTTTGATACTAGGTCCTGACACTGTCCATGCTGGCTTACTGTCACTGTAATCATATCCATCTGCCAGAGCATGCAATGATTGTCAACACAGGATTGCAGCAAGAATTCACTTCCATATGAGGAATGTAGCCAGACATTAAAGATGTTTGAAGACAGTGAAAAACTTAATAAGATGAAAAAAGAGCTTGAGGGTTTCTCAGCTCTTTTCTCCCGCGTTGTGTGGATAACCCAGTCACTTCAAAGTCAGTTCAGAACTTGTGTACAGGGGATTTTTCCAAAGATCCAAGTACAAACTAACAATATGGAGTGATAGGTTTAAGTCCAGACAACATTTTATTGGGCGAAGACTACATATTCTGAATGATTCCTTGCTAGAGCTTCAAAAAACACTAACAGACTTGACAGGTTGACAACAGATATACTCATAACGTAAATGTAATGTTAAAAAGTCTTACGAATGAGTCCTCTTTTCTTTGCAGCTTCCTAAGGATCAGTGTACCGAGTCTTTTGAGAAGAGCATCCTGAGGCTTCTGAACCAGGGGGACCAGAAAGAGAGCAGAGAGGTGGAGAAGAACCTCAGGTACAGTAAAAGCAGATATACTCGCCCAATTGGTCAGATAACGGGGAAGTTGCAAGATTAATACCAAAATATTTGAGTTGTTTTATACTTATTTTAGTTCCAAAACAGTCACAACATATTGATGTTTGCCAAAGACATTTGACATTTAAACACATTTCCTCTTAGATCAGAAGCCATCTCTTGTACAAATAAATTTAAAATTGTGAAAAAGGTTAAAAAAAAAAAAAAAAGGGACACTTCATTACCTCCACAAGGTTAATAGTAAGTTGAGGTTTCTATGGAAGAAAGCTGATTCCTTCTCTTCATCATCTGACGGATCAAAACTTTTCACAAAGGCAGTAAAGAGGGTCCCCATGTCTCTTCAAACAAATCGCCTTTTCCTTTTATTATATGTGTCACAAAGGAAGTGTTATACCTTAGGAATTTGTCTAACCCAGTGTGTAATACTTAGGCCCTGTGTCCACCTAGTGTTTTATCCTGGCAGAAAAGCGCTGGCTGTGCACTCGGTGGCGCTTGCATGAAGCGTTTTTGCGCTGAGAAGAAAAGCGCTGCAAGTCCGTCCTGTCTCTATGACAACAGTCTGTTGACAATGGCCGCTGTATGACTGACACTGCTCTGTTACTTTTTACTGCATGTTTTATAGTTGAGTTTTCACCCACAGCAGACATGGAGCAAAGAGGATGTTGATACAAGACACGATCAAAAATACGGGGAATATACATTTGTAAAAGAGCGCCGGTGCAAAAAAAAAAACCAGCGCCATTCGGAAAAGTTGAGAGATTATGAACTGGAGTGGTCGCACTAAAATAAAGTAGCACTCAGAAAAAAGACTCGGGGAACTTCAATCATCGCATTCTGCTGCAAACTTTCTTTCCTCGTTGAAAACAAATGAAAAAAAAAAAGATGCCGCCGCTAAGAAATAACACAAGGTGGATGCAGGGACTTCTTGGGCTGTCATTTTCTTTTCTAAAATATTGAATGAATTTTAGAACTTCTGTTAAATAATTCACTTCCATATGAGGAATGTAGCCTTGATATTTTCAAAGTGCATCCATAATGACTGACTCAAAGAAGTGCCTTCAGAACTTCAGAAAAGGGCCAGTTCACTTTAGCAGCCACTGATCTCCTTAACTTATATCTAACGCTCATCCTGTGTTAAATATTTCATGGTGGGATACCAATAAAGTACTTTGGATTCTTTGAGTGACACGTAATGGAAATGTTTTGGGCTTTAAAGATTGCAAACTTCAAGGCTGACCAAAGAAAAGCTGCTGTCCCCACTGTGGTCATTATGTTTTGTTATTTTGATTCCTTCAAGGACAGAGAAGTCAGCTTCGCTCTCCTTTTCTTGAAACTCACTTCAATAAGTGTGGCATGTCGACCTAAGCAGACATAATGTCATGACTAAAGATCAGTCTGTTTTTTTTTTGTTTACGCTCGAAACGAACGCTGCTTTTTACGGTAGATTCTCTGAGCTGTTTGCTGCGGCTTCAGCTGTGTGTGACTGTTCTGGTGAGCCATCCAAATCAGCTAATCAAAGTCATTTCCTGTTATTTTCAAAACAACAATATGGTCAGTTCACCTCAAGTAACCCAACCACCCCCCCCCCCCACCCCTCGAGTCCGTCTCACTAAATGAAAACCTTTGCTCTATCACGTCCAGTTTCACTCAGACTACATGATTATCTGTTCAAATCCAGCCCAATGTGTCTTTAGCATGCTTTTTTCATGACGTGCAAACACATCGTGTCAGCTGTGCTTGACAAAAGAAAGAAGTATCCTGTCCATCAGTTTCGTTTTGTGATAAGTGAAACTCTGGGAAAATGAAACCTAACTGCCTGAACTCCAGAAGCTCTGCCCTGAAACCGGCTGCAATGCAGTCAGTCTGCTGCTCTCTTTGTTTTGGTCCAGGCTTTGTGGACCAGAGGAAATGTTAGAGGATATGCTTTAGCTTCAATGTCTTAACTGCTTTACAGTGTCTGCATGTATTGGCATTGTAAAACAATTGAAGATGTTTGCATGTATTTGTATTCATAAAGCTTCATTTGCATACTGAGGACAAAACATATATGTCCTTTACTTACTGTGAATTTTAGTCAAATATGAAACTGTCTTATCATGTGCATGTGTGTGATTCGGGCCCATGTGTGTGAGAAGCCTGTCCCTATAAATAACAGAGTGTAAAACTGAATTTCCCCTTGGGGATTAATTAAGTATATCAAAAACAAAAAGCTACAGAGCTGTGAAGAACCTGCACGTTGTGGACTTAGTTTAAAACAGTTGAAATCGCACAAAGTTTAAACCTTTTTTCTCTCTGGGAGACCCCTAAAATCAGACTACATCCTAAATGCCAGTTCAGTTTATATTCTGGATTTTGACGGTATGATTCAAGTAAGTTAGAAATGAATACAAGTTTTTATACTAATAGTTGTTGTGACCTTTATTTAAAATGTTACCAAAAGAATGACAAACTTTATTTGACCCTCAGCATTATCCCCCAAGTGACGTCTCAGTTATACACATTGCAGTGGGAGCCAGAATAAGTTGAGACAGTAAAATATTTTGTAACCATGCGAATCCTGAAGAAAACAATCGTCAGGAACATGACATTGTATTTAAGAAAATAGACAAATGTTGGCAACTTTTACATGATGTGTGTGAAGCCTTTAATGTCTTATCCTTTTGCTCTGTTTCTCTTGCTAAGAAAAATGCCATAACAGCCCCCTCCCCCCCTGTTCTTCCTCAATGTGCTCCTGCAGGGAAAGGTTCCTGTCGGCTCCTCCAGTCTTCAGACAGACCAGGAAGGTCTGCAGCTTCTTCAATTGTGACTCCAGTTATTCTTCAAAACCCACCTGCTCTAGATGTGAGTACCAGAGTAAATTCTTACATGTCAGGGAACTTTTTCTCCTTAAAAGCTTTGCTGCTTTAATTTTTTTTTAGATTAATTATTAGCATATCCAGTGACTATCGGTTATCACAGATATGCACTGAGATTTATTCACTAGTCAAATGGCATTTCATTTGAGTTTCATACTTTTACACGAGCAATTCTCTTTCACCAGCAAAGTAGGATAAGATAGGATAGGATAAAACTTTACTGTTCCCTCGAGGGGAAATTCGGGCATTGCAGCATCACTCGACACAAAGTCAGACACGTTTCTGGTTTATGTTGGCCTGCGCCAGGGTTGACCCTTGTCACCAGTCCCGTTGGTGCGAAGCAGCTGGGATGAGGGTTAGCACCTCCAAATCCGAGGCCATTCAGGGTAAGCTCGGAGTAGAGCTGCTGCTCCTTCGCATTGAAAGGAGCCAGTTGAGGTGGTGTGTGCATCTGTTAAGGATGCCTCCTGGACGCCTCCCTTTCGAGGTTTTTTTTCCGTTGCTGGGTTGACCTAATGCGCTTGCTGCCACCGCGACCCGACCTTGGATAAGCGGAAGATAATGGATGTATGGGATAAGATAAATATAAATAAAAAAATTGAGGTATAAGTACAATATAAATGGTGAAATGAACTGTACAGGTTAAGACACTATGTGCGGTCTGCTATATGGATATACCGTGTCGGATTTGTTTTCTCCCCAATATTGATATCAGCCCCAAAAATCCCATATCGGTCGGGCCCTAATTCAAACAGGATATTACTCTTCTGTAAAACATAAAGGGCAGACCTGTAAATGACTCAATGTACAGTAAGTCAGAGTTTTATTCCAAAAGTGGGGACTGCTCAGGAAACCTATTCATCTCTAGCCCACTGACCAAAATGTGGTTCTGCTGTCAATAACACAACTTGCTTCTTCTTTATAGGTAACTGCCAGTTGGGTAAGGCCTACCAAGGAGACTCCAGTCAGGAAGAAGGTGAGAACAAGTGAAATGATTCCACATATTTCCTGTATTATTTTTCTCTCTGTGGAGTGTAGACGTGGTAGCCTGTTTTTTTTTTAATTTGGAAGGATCTAACCAGGCCTGCAGTCGTAGCTGGAGCTTCTTAGTAAACATGAAAAGTTAACTAGTATTTATTTTTGGAGGTCGGCTGGAAAGGCCGAGTCTGTTTCAATTCCTCATATTTCACGGCTATATTTGCCTGATCACGTGCTGACCTGAGTTCAGCTGGAGCAGCGGTAACCTCAGCCCCGGCCTGCTGCATACTCGTGTAAGAATGTTTATTGCCAGAAGATCTTGTGAGTGTTGGATTGAGGTTGTACTCATGATTATTGTACTTATGTTAAATCAGTAGAAATACGATGGAGGGTCCATTATGTAGTTTGTGTTTTTGAACTTCGTTTCCTGTACAGTGCAGGCAAAGCTTTACGCAGCCTATCCTGTGAGCCTGAGCTCAGGGCAACAAGCCCCACTGATGTGCCATTGGCTGCCACTAAATGACAGCCAATGGAGAGGCCCCCCTCAGTTGTAAGCAATCATTTGTGTGTATTTTCAGGATTTACAGCTGAATAAACTCACTGCCATTAGTAAATAAGTAAACATTTCGAAATTGGTCTACATATTTGCAGATTAGTTTACACATTTCTGGATCTTTTTACACATTTCTGGATCTGTGTGGCAATTTCTGGATCTGTGTACGCATATTCAAATAGTTTTGCCACAATAATAGCTCCATTATCAACAAACATTTACAGCAGTGCTGTGTGTATGAAACATAGAAATAGAGTTCTGTGAAAATGAAATTAAAAACAAAAGAAATTATCCCTTTGAGCTGGACTTCCAACTCGAATGCTCCTCTTAAGAGATTTTAGTTCCAGGGGGAAAAATCCAGGTATGTGTGTTCAGTGTCAATGTCTACTACCCGGTAAGGTCAATAGTGTGTTTGCATCTACAGTCAGAACAAATGAATCAAGCAATCTGACGTCCTCGGGGCAAGTCCTGCAGCTGGCCACACTGCATAAATGACCTGTTTTAAGTTAAACTGCTCTTGTTCTTTTTCTGTTATTGTCTCCTTTTAAGGCCAGAAATCAATGGAACAATAAGAGAGGGGAATGTTTTGACTCAGTTTGATGTGTTGCATTTCTGAGTGCCAGTAATGTATGTCAGTGCTTTGACCTGACCTCCTGAATATTTTTTTTTTCACCTTGCAGACTTAGAGTCGTACGTTCAGGGACACAAGAAAAAGCACGGGACCAAGAGTCCATGTCAAGGGTAAGGAGAGAGTCTGTGGTCTCATCGATTAAATAGCATAACCAACAACTCTTAAATAAATATGAATTAAAATGTTCAACGTAAATCTAATCATGTAAAGGCAGTGAAATATGTTGAGAATACATTTTTAATGGCCTTTTTTTGTGATTGATAAACACACTTTTAATGGCAGTTCTTATGCTCTTCTATCTCCACCAGTCTCTCCAGTGCCAAGGCCCCCCAGGGAGATGGTCGGCGGGGGGGCCACACTGCAGAGCTCAACGGTCCTGCAGAGAGGAGGAAGGCTGACCAGGTGAGGGCCGGGCAGCAGAGTGGTTTAAAAAAAAGGACAGATATCTCTGCTTTAAATCTTCACTTAGTCTGCTGGTTTCTTTCCAAAAATGAAAGTCACTTAAACGATCATTTACGTACCCCACATCGATTATCATCTAATGATCCTCATTAAAATCCTTCAGATGTATCGTTTCCACAACAAGGCTTTTGAAGCTGAGAAACAATCTTTGCACAGGCCGTTTCCCGCATCAATCACGCTGTTGCCATTTGTTAAACACTTAATTTGTTTAGAAAGGAGTGAAAACAATCAGCTTCAAACTTAGGTTAGTGTCAGTTAGTTCTCCATTTGAAGGTAAAGTCAAGGTGTCTCCTGACAAGTTGTTTTCTAAAGTCTGTAGAAGTCATTTTGTCAACATGCAAACATTGTTTAGTTTCTACCTATAAAAGACAAAAATCACAATAATGAATTGACTGTAGGCCTGCTGCGCTGTTGAAGGGGGTCAAGTGGTTCCTGTCATGTAACAGCAGCACAGATAGTCAGCAGTGTTGGTCTAATGATTAACTCAACTCTAAAGCTCAGAAGCCCAGCTGAGGAGAATTCTTCGAACGCTAGTTAATCATTTTACATGAAGGCCCGTAGTATTGAGTTAAAATAGCTTTTCCGTTTCACGAATGAGGCAGAGGCATGTGTGAGGGTCAGAGTGTGTGTGTGTGAGTGAGTGTGTGTGTCACACACTGCCACGTGAATGGGAGTACTCACCGCTAATCTCACTTATTTAGGTCAAGACTGTGTGTATGGAGGAGTGGGAGGGGAGAAAGCCCTCTGCTGACACAGCATGGAGCTCTCTTTCTCTCTCTCTCTCTCTCTCTCTCGCTATCTCGCTCTCTGTCTGTCTCCTGTCACAGAACAGGCTTAACACTTTTCAAATGTCAAATGTCTTTCTGTGCGGCTGGACTACTCGTCCCTACTAAGCTATGTTTATTCCCAAATATTGTTTGTTGATTTAATTTAATAGGCAATTATTTGATTTCCTGTGTTATGAGTAGTTTAGGTATACTATGCAGGGTGGGATTGTTCCTCAGAAAGTCCACATGGTTATTCATGGTTGTTAATACTTACTTGTCAACCAGAAAACCCAAAAATAGACAGTTTATCGTGACTTGGGAATTTCCTAAATGCATTAATCATTTTGATCTGTATAAAGGAATTGTACACAATAACTATGACATCATCATCCATTTGTTTGTGCCTTGAAGCCTTAAGTTTGGAAATGTGTCTGCGTCATTTCTGCTTTTTATTGGAGCTAGAAGAGGGACAACAGGGTGAATAACAAATTACAAGTAAAGCATACCCTGCTTTTAAAGACTATTTGACATGATTACATCGTGACATGTTGAAAAAGACTTGAAACTAGAGATTGAGATGATACACTTATTCAGATATTTTCAGAGGTAATCAATCCATTAAGAATGGTATTTTTGTTCATTAGCTTACATTTATTGCAACCCATGGAATTGCCCTCTGCTGGCCAACTGAAGAAGTGCAGCTTTAAGGCACAGCCTACAGCCAGTGCCTACAGTATGTCCACCTCTCACTTCAAGTCCTGATTTGAATGGAGATTAAAAAAGGACTCAATTCAGAAGTTACATACAATGTACATCGTACATAGTTATTATGAATAAATACATGTAAAACATATACCACTTTGATATAAACATATACCACTTTGATATAAACATATACCACTTTGATATAAACATATACCACTTTGATATAAGCATATACCACTTTACTCAATGAACCTTTGGAAATAGGGAATTTCTATTATTGGGTTATATTTTAAAAATCAGAGCCTTTGCTGAAAACTTTCCTCTGCTTACATCTCATCTTTTTCTCTCATTGTTTTTACATTTGTGAGAAACTAAACAAGTTATTGTATTCTGTTGGGACTATATGATATTTACTTTTTACTCATTAGAACTGGACAAAAACAGTTTTTTCTTAAATCACATGAGGCAGTGGTACTGGAAATAATAAAAAAAAAAAAACATGAAGAAAATATAATAAAGATGACAACAAGCACTGAAATCCTCGATTCATTTTCTATTAAACTTCACAGACTCTGTTTAAGTTCTGGTTGAATCTTGTGAAGCAGATCTGACTTCCTTGTTCTCCTTACAGAACCAGGACGCTGACAAGAGAAGCCACCCAGTCACTAAATCAAAGAGCAGAGGCCTGAATACAGACCGGTGGGTTCACTGATCGTGGTTACAGCAACTTTGTAGCCATCAAGAATGATGTGGGAAATATCGACTTAAGATATTGAAAGTCAGATGCTTACACTGACAGCCTCTCTGTCTTTTTTTTTTTTTTTTTCAGGGACAAGGGGAAGGGGAAGGGTGTTGCTGCCTTTGTAGCTAATGGTAGGCATGTACCAGTTCTGTCACCTCAGAGGAAAGGTGAGTGAAACAGATTTGAAATGAAGCTGTCACGTGCAATAGTAATTACACTGGTTGAGTGTTGCCCCTCCTGGTTTGGTCAGAGTGAACCGTGTATTAGGTTTAGAATCAAATTCAAAACAGGTTAAGTCAAATAAATATTTGGTTCTGATTTGCCTATTGTGCATGGCAGCAAGTATCCCTCACCATTACTAGGGGCGCTGCTTTTATCATTGACATTAAAGCAGGGGTTCCTAACCTCTTCTCCTCAAAGCCCCCCATTACTTAAATCTGAGACAAGCTGAGCCCCCAGCGCAATAAATGTTACATTGCTGTCGATATTAGAATCAATTTGAATGGTTGTCACTGATAAATCCCCAACAGAATAGATGTACACACGCGTGTCCTTACCAAAAGACCCATTTCTAAACTATCCAGTAACTGTATTATCATATGTGCGTAGCTAAATATTGCCTGAGATGTTTGGTGCCCCCACAAGGTAGGACTGACTCTAACCATATTAGTCCGCGGAAAGAAGTCCGGTTAATTTGACATTTGTCTTCTTTGGGATAAGCAGCGAGGAAGTGGTGAAGTGTTGTCCGCTGTGACAGAGAAATATATATGCTTTGGGATATGCCGACGTCTAAAGAGTGGCGATCGTTGTCTACATTGATTACAATTCAATAGGCTGCCAAGGAGATTATTTCAAATGGTTTCTGGCACATTTTCATATGTTGAATCTTCAGTGGGGTCTGATTTCCTTTTTTGTCTGTTGTTCTCCACACATTGTTGCAGATGGAGGTTCAGGTCCAGATACATTTGGTGAAATGTCATCAGAAAGCTACAGCTCTCCATCCAGCCCTCAACACAGAGGACCAGAAAGTATGGAGAGTGAGGACGACAACAACAAAGGTAAAACAGCTCAATCCATGTCTAAAGTCAACCTTTGTATCAAAGCCTGCACCTGTAGTGTACTCACTGCCCTCTATCTTGTTTACTGTAGATACAGACAGCCACTCGGATGACTCCAGCAAAGGTCCGGGTCCTGACCTGTTCTTCGGTCACCAGACTGATCCAGCTGTGGTGGGGGAAGTCTCCGCTGTCCGACCTCGGTCTTCCAACACTCATCAGGCCCAGCTGGAGCCTCTTTGCCCCGAGACCAGCACAGACTTCCCTCCTCTCTCGTTCATGCATCCTCTGCCCTATGTGCTCCCTAATGGAGCTGTGGACCCTCCACTTCCACTGATCCCACCTCCCAGTCAAAGCATTATCCCGGATGTAAAGCCCTCATCTGGGGCCCTGATGATGCAGCTGCCCCTAGTGCCTCCAGCTGTTCCTGGACTTGTTGGCGACCCAGAAAAGAGGGACATGCTCCGAACATTTGGGATCCCACCGTTGGGCCTCCATCCTACAGGAAGTCCTGCTGTGCAGCCTCTGGTTCAGAGGTTCAAAACTGCTGTGCCTCACAGCCAAGGTATTAGTGATGGAGCTTCAGGGAGTGGATCTTCTCCGTCTGCCCCGCAGTCCCCACACCAGGCCCCCATTAGGGCCATCAGTGTCTTGTCTCCTGGCCCCACCTCCTTCTCTTCCCTTCCTCAGCAGTCTCTGCCATGCCAAGACCCGGCCAGTGCCAGCTCAGGCCTGGCGCCGTGTCTGCCACATGTGGAGGCATCTCACGCCAAACATCCTGGTTTAACCTTACCCTCAGGCATGCCTTCTCCCTACACCCTGCCCTCTGCCCCTACCTCCGTCATGCCTGCCACAGGAGCCCCTGCAGCCACTGGAGGAGCCCCATCTCCTGGACATGTACAGACAGCTGTTCCTCCAGCTGTGCCCACCCATACCCCTGGACCTGCACCCAGCCTCAGTCCAGCTCTTACTCACAGCACTGCACACAGTGACTGTACATCATATAGCAACAGCAGCTCTTCCTGTGGAAGTGCCCCTGTTGTCCCTGGCAACCCTCTTACCCTTCAGCAATCACAGCAGCAACAATTGCCCTCGCAGCAGCAGACACAGCAACAGCAGCAGCAGCAGCAGCAGCAGCAGCAACAACCAATAAGCTGTGGGACCTGTGGTTGCCACAACAACTGCGGCAGCCGAGGCAACGGCAGCAACAACAACACTGTCAGTGGTGCCTCTGGATGCCAGGCACCCCTGTTTTTCCCCGCACACCAGATGGCAGGTGTTCAGCGGCAAGTGTTCAGCGTCCCGCCACACCTGTTCCAGCTCACGAGCCTGTGCAGTAACAGTTACCTCCCCCAGGCCCAGCCTCCTCATCAGGCCAACGGCGGGGCCACCCTGCCCACCTTCTTTCCCACCGCTCCACCTCCAACGCATCCTTCACCCTACGGCCCCCTCCACACCCACTCTCACAGTCATGCAGAGGTGCCGTCACACATGCTGGGCACCCAGGCTGCAGCGGTGGCCGCAAACTACAACCTGCAGCAGCAGATGGCATCCGCATCGTTCTGCCAGCGCGTGTACCAGCATGTGTACCCAAACCCCCTGAGCATGCTGCCTGCTGCTGCGGCTGCACTTGGAGGAGGCGGAGTCAATAAGAAGAATGGCCATGTGTCCTGTTATAACTGTGGTGTGAGTGGCCACTATGCTCAGGAGTGCAACCAGCCCTCCATAGACTCCACACAGCAAGGTAGTGCAGCTACACGGAACAGGGACAAACAGAGGACCCCTTAGTTTTCACAACTCAGTTGGTCATCGTCACTTGAGTCTTTTCACTTCTTTTAAAGCCTATGTTTCACCTTTTTTATAGATTTTCCAAGTTTTGTTATGAGTGCAATGTCTTCTTTGCCTCATTTTGGTTTACTAGAATTGTTTTCAAAGGCTCATTACTGCCAAAGAACAAAATAAACAATGACGTTTTTCAACCATTGACGACTAACAGCAGCTTGAAAACGTTCTCTGACAAGAATTTACTTGGGGGGGAAGCGTGTCGCACAGTCTTTTCAGGTTTTGAACCTAGCCTGTTGGTAGCACCATGTGCTGCTGGTCAATGGTTTGAAAATCTCTACGAACGTGGTGTCATGCACCAATATAATATCTTTTAAGATGTCACAAAACAGCAAAGAGAGAAATCTTTGATTCTGCGTAATTTTCTTTTTTTATGTAATTTTTTTGGCCAAATACTGATGTATAGGTGATAAATAACAACAAAAATGTGATAAAAAAAGTGATATTTTATTGCACTAAAATGTTGTGAACTTAATTTTCATTCAAAAAAATGAAGAAGCAGAAAACCAGGGACTGCTAGGACTGTGCTCAAACTGTCAGTTTTTTTGTTGACGTTACTTTAAGTGAGTTGAAATTGAAACCTGAACGTGTACTTCAGTACATTTAAACTTCTAAGAAGACACCCGATAAGTTTCAAGTAAAACCCTGCCTTACAACACTTGATCCCCTCAGTTACCTTCAGTAATATTGTTTATCTAACTGCCCACTGATTGTATATATCTGTGTGTGTTTGGATGCATCTCTGTATGTGTGCATGTGGTCTGTTTGTGTGTTGGTGTTTGCATTGCAGGTGGTTTCCGGTTGAAGTACGCTGCCTCCCACATTTCAGAAGCACTTGACAATGCTGAATGAAGAAGACGAAGAAGAAAGGCTGAAGAGGAGTTCCTCTGCTGTCATTTCCACAGACAGCCTTCTGTTCTCCCCCCCTGCACTGTATACTAGCACACGGGGGGAGACTCAAAAAGAGTGACCTGTCAAGGGCTCAGTGGACAAATCCTAAGTACTTGTGCCTGAGAAAGTCTTTTTCCCATGGAGATGATGCAGTGTCATGTGACTCCTGCTCCCTTCCCTTTCAGCTTGTTTTTGATATTTTTGCACTGAGGGTGGGAAATGACTAACTTATTACTTAATTATTAGGGAGTTCAGAGATTCTGGGAAATGTGTTTTTACATGCAAGTGGAGGCTGAAAAAGGTTCTTTTAGATGTTTCTAAAACAGCACATTTATACTTTTTTCCTAATTATTACCGTTCATCGAGGATTTTAAAGTCCGACAGAATTGTACAGCAGTTTCAAGGGTTAAAACGAGAATCAAAACAGTAATGTAAGGAAAATGGTTTGAGGTTTGTTGTTTTTATTTGATTTTTTTTCTTTACGGTTTTGAATGTACACCTTCATGCATTTTTGCCACTTGATGTTTAGATGGAAGGTAATTGCTGCTTTGTATTTTATTTTTTTCTTCTTCAGTTTTTAAGTTCTTTGACTTGCGCCATAGTGAGGCAGGAACACGTGAACTAAAACAGTCCCTGAATACTAATGTTAGAATTTCATCTCACCTTCATTTTTAACGAATAATCTTTCAATCCACTATTTCGACTGTTCTGGTCAGATGTGGAACAATTTAGAGAGATGAAGTTAAATGTAACTACAGGAGTAAAACACAATGATAGACAGATGGCAATGTTTGTGCTCTTAAAATGATATTTGTGACCCCTGAGCTTCAGTATTATTAGCACAAAAAAAATGTTTTATATTGTATTGATTTATGATCTTTTGAAGATTACTAGCCCCATTTGACTTTTTTAAGTGTTTCCCTCTTAATACCGGATCAAAAATGTTGAACCACTTTGGAATGATTTGATTAGGCCGCAGTTTGCTTCAAATAAGCTAGAACTGTCCAACCATGTAGCTTACAAGTCAAACATTTTACCTGCTCCAAGAACTTGTAATCCTCTTAGCCTGAAATTTTAACTGAAAAGTTTTTTTCACATGTCATTCAATCTGTTCATATTTCTATTTTTCTCTTTGTGTGGATTGGGGGTTATTTTGTGTAGCTCTAATTGTTCAGTGCTTCCTTGTGTCTGGCTCTTGAAATGTCTAAATGGAATCTGCAGTGATGATTATTGAGCACAGAAGCTAACACTGTTTAAATGTCAAACTGAAGAACTATGAATAGTAAGAAGTGAGAAATAATATTTAAGTGTGTATTTATATACAAGTAAACTTTCAACAGTAAAGCTATTTTGATTTCATTCACACTTGATGCAATTTTTCTGTCAGTATTTTGAATGGATGTTACTAGCTCGTTTGTTGAAGCCCATCCCAGACCAAGTGAGGCTGTAGCAGCTAAATCCATATGATCATTTTTAGAAACTGTCCGACATTGATAATTTCAACAAGCTCCCTGTTTGAAGCATACTGAGGTTTATAGAATAAACCACTTGGGTAATAATGGATGCTTGTTGACACTTGTTCATCTAAATACTTTAAGCTTGACTGTCTGACAACATAGTACAGAGATCTGAGCAGCTACTGAATTTGTACTTACAAAGACAAGGATAGTGAATACTATGTACACAACAGACAGGCTAGGCTCCCATAATTTAGAAATATGGTAATATAGAGTGCTCGATACATTAATAGAGAAATAAAACTAATGTTGCCCTGAGCAACTTCAGCTGTCTGAAAAATCATTTTTTTCTGAACTGAGATACTAGAAACAGCAACTGGCAAAACTGTGTGTCCTAATGATGTCATGAACAGCCTTAGAAGAGTTTGAAACATTTAGGAAACCTTAATGAATGAGGAGCCTTAAAGTAAACTACTAAAAAGTTGGTGTAATAACTCAATAAACTATTGAAGCACCACGCATTATGCTGAACTTTAATTTGACATTTTTTAAAAGTGTACTTGTTTGAAACAAAGCTGTCACTTTCTTTGTCATTCTTATCGCCTCACCGTTCAGCTAACATATTAGTATGTCTATTAAAGCTCAGAGCTAGCCAGCTAGCAACAACAAAGCTAATGTTATAGTGGATCAACGTCTACCTGCTGCTGTAAATAAACAAAGGTCACAGAAACTAATATAAACTCATTTTTGGTGTACAAATGGTAACTAAGCTAGCTTTTTAGCATCAATGAAGGGACATTGTTAGCAGCAACAGCTTGTTGTTGTTGCAAACAGAATATTGTTTTGTTGAATTAACAAGTAAAACAAGATTTCTCTGGTTTCTAAATCAAATATGAGCTAGCTAAGACTGCTGTCACATGCTCTTCAATTTGATGTTGAGTAGTGATCCCAAATTTAAAAGTAGCACTAGCAGCCTTAACGTGCTAATGCTAAGACTTTAAACTGAACTGTGTGAATATGGCTTATTTACAGCAGCAGCAGTGAGTAAATTCAGGACTACTTTCACGTTGTTGCTCTAGCTAACACAAGCCAAGTGTCTAAAACTAGGAGAATATTTGTTGAACTCTCTAGCTCTAGAGAAAGGGGACATGTCAGCTGAAAAGTAAGACGACGCTGACGACACAAGTCGCAAAATCTTTTAGGATTTAGGAAGAGGATGAGTGTGTCCAAACTGATACAATTTCATTATAAATACAATTTTCATTACATTTAACTCACACTAATTATTTGATACTGAGCAGTTTAGGGTTTTCAATGATACAATGTTGTTTTCTTAATACTGAGTAACATAACTCCATAACATTGAACACAATTTTGATAAAGAAGTGTGTACTGTGTGAGCATCTGAGTGTTGCCTGTCCTCTCTCTCTCTGTGACAAACAGTGTGTCTGTGTGTGTAACTGTGGTATGGAATGGTTCTCAGTATTGTGTTGTTCCTGGTCAGGGAGGTGTGTGTGTGTGTGTGTTGACTCTCAGGCTACTTTGTGGACGCTCTGCTTGTATTTGTGGTTTTTTCTGCCATAACTGCTAAACTCACTGTCAGTGCTTTAGTTAATTTAAAATCTATGCATAAACCTTTAAAAAAAAAAAAACAAATCTTGACATGACTGTCATGTTGCAGGCCTTGAGATATTGTAAGTTAATGTGTACAGCGTCTGACACACTGCTGTGAGGAAAGACTGTCTCCCATTCACTTTGAACATTATGTCCTCAACTGCTTCCCAGAAACGTTCTTCCATTCACGGACACTTGAAGTGGCTCTGAAGCTCCTGCAAAGTTCTGGATCCAGTGGTCACAAGCAGACATGGACCACTCAGACTGGTGTGTGGATGAACGAGGGGGGGGGGAGTCCAGTGTATATACTGAGGAGGATGCATCTAATAACAAAAGCCCAAAGCTGACCTTGATGGTTTGAGGAAAATGCTGTACTGTACACTTGCAATGGATCACTCTGCTGCAACCCTCAGTTATAATGTTTACTGTAGTCTTTGATATTTATCTATTGGAAAGGTCAAATATATTTCTAGAGAGGAATTTGGATTTTATGCAAAATGTTGATCTGTTTTTTCCTGTAATTAAAAGCAATAAATACAAAAAAAAAAATTAAAGAAATCAAATTTTCCTGCCTTGTTTACTTCTTTATAGAGATAGTTTACAGCTAGCTCCACATGTTACGTTTCCTGACTCGATGTATGTTGTGAATAGTTAGAAAGATCGGGTACGTACTTTGCTCGAGATAAGAAACTGAATTTATTTAGTTTAATTTATTATTTTGGAAATGGTTACCTTGATGGTATCAGATTTGATATTGTAGATGTATTCACATTTATAAAACGTATGGTATTAAGTTTGGACATGGATTTCAATGATCACTGAAGTCGAGAGACTATAAAGTATGCACAGCATAAACAGGCCACTGGTAACACTGGTGACACTGGTAAAAGCAGACACTGTCTACTGACTGACACACCTTGAGTCAAACCTTTATTTCTTTATCGTTCGCACAAATGACTGGAATCTGCAGTCTGGAGGAAACGAAAAGAGCAAAACAACTCCAATATAACAGAATAATATACTGACATTTGTTGTGAGAGATATTGTAGATAAATTAGTTGAAACATGAAGCTGATAAGAACAGAGCTCAAGTATCTGTAATTCACTTGTAGCCAGCTAGCTTCATAAATTGACTTTTTATTTTATAAAAACTTTATTCAGGTAATTATTAGTTGCTTTAACATATACACAAAATACATATATAGAAAATGTATGTATTAGACGATAAATACTTTGACTTAATAGAAAAAAGTGGAATATTTCAACAACTACAAGCAGCTTACCTTTTACTGATAACACAATGTTACTTTGTTCACGACCAGAAATCGAAAACCAAACATTCAGAAAACGAGTCTTCTTATAGAGCGATACTTAAAGTTAACATGTATGTTCTCTGTGTGGATGGTTTTTAGTGTTTTGCTGCAGAATCTGAAATGTGGTGCGTTTGTTTTGGAAATGTTTAACTTCGATTGTTCTGCAGAGACTCTATAAGACTCTTGTTGTACTCGTCGACCTGTTGGAAGACGTTCTTGGCGACAGAGTCGTAGTCGCTCTCCTGAGATTTAGAGACGATGACTGATGCTGCAGTTAAGGAAAGATCACTGCTGTGGACAGTGCCTACTGTTTTTAACCAATCAAATAACGGAGTAATAAAAAGATCGAGAAGGATACACTCTTTCATGACAAAGTTGTTCTGCTCCAGGTGTTGCCATTTCCTCTCAAGGTTAGCCAGCTGAACACACAAACAAACAAAAGTTACTATGAGCAGGTTAGTGAAAGATTACAGGTCATAAAATGGTCTGTTTACTTTGCATTACTGAGGGTAATGAACTGTGGTTGGGCCAAATGATCTCAGTGAGCTCCAAAACCATCAGAACAAAATCCCTTCTGTTCATTTAGCAACCAACTCCAGTCTAACGATGCTATCTGTCATTCTGCCAGATTTCTTCCATTTAAAAAATAACGACACTACAACAAATGAAAAAAAAACTACTGCTGTGTCTGACAAATAACTGCAGCTGCTGCAGTGCCACCAAAACTAAAAGAATTCTCTTTATTAGGAAGAATACTATGTACAAGATACAAAGCAGAATCTAAAATCTGAAGGCAGTGTCGAAAAGTTGCAGATAAGAAATCAATAAAACTGTTTTAAGTTCTTATCAGAGCAGCCATGAATTTGAATTGTGGCAGAACTCCATCTATCTATCTATCTATCTATCTATCTATCTATCTATACACAGTGTAATTGTAAAATGCTCAAACCTGAGTATGAGTCTCATTTTCTTGTAGTTTTGTCTTCAGTGCTTCATATTTCTGGTTCATTTCATCCAGCAGCTGTTTGAAAGATTCCTGACGCTGAGACAGTGACACTCGCTCCTCCTGTAGTCTCTGCAACAGAACACAGCCAGTTAGTTTACTATTGAGTCTATTGAGACAGACAGTTTGGATATGTGTTTAATCAATCAAAGTTCCTCAGTGAGCTGATTGGAATGATAGTTCGAAATACTAACATTTATAGCGAAAGTGCACATACTGTGTACAACAGATTGATGTTCTCCATTTCTAAGGGCACAATCACACTAGGAAATTGTGCCTAAGCACGATTCGACCCTAAAGTCCAGTTCATTTGACTAGTGTGAGTGCCTCGATCCGTGCTCAGGCTCGGTACACTTCCTTGGCCATGGCACGCTTGGAAGAGGTGTGGTTCAGCACTGTACAGTTCATACACAAGCACAGGCACACAGCGTGGACAGCCTTTATTCTCGAGAAATCCTGGAGTGTGTGGAGCTGTTTCTAACTAAAATGACTCAAAATAAGCCACAAAGTCAGTAAAATAGCCGTCATGTTCTCTGTGTTGTTCTCTAACGTGCGGACTCGACCACAAGTCCCTTGTTTATTTTATTTGAGATTTTTCCGAGTCCCCCTATTCTGTAATCTAAGCATGCTTTATAACTATGTAAAGCCATTCATGTGTTGTATTACGACGTTTGTACAAGAGGTAACGGTGCTCAGGCCCGGTTAGTCCTGGAGCAGTGTGAGTGCCGGCCAGCGGGACAATGGGGGAGGGGGGGGGGGGGGGGGGTACAGCACAACTTTGCTTGTGTGAGTGCGCCCTGATACTGCTGCATGTCTCTGAATTGACGCCTCAATTTACCTTTTTTTTCTCCTCTGCCTCATGCCTCAGAGTGTCCAGGTCCCTGTAGATGTGCAGCTCAGTCTCCATGGTGCTGACTCGCTCCTTTAGGGTGTTGAGCTCACCTGAGATCTTCCCCTCTAACTGCTGCATCTTCTCCAGGTCCTGCTGGAGACGCTGCGACTCTGGGAGGAGGTTAGTAAGAAAAAAGAGGAATAAGAGGAATCGATGTTTTTGCTTGTTTTGGTATGTTAGTCTTTGATGCGATGCTTACCAGTTGTCAATCCTCTGGCGGTGCTCTCTGACTGAACCACCTCTGTCTCCTTGCTGACCAGCACTTCCTGCATGTCCTTCAGCTCATTAGCTGTCACTCGATCCACCTGCTGTAGCCGCACCATGTTCTACACACGCATAAATACACACAGATTACACACTTAGTCTTCTCTACCACACTATCTTTAATGTCCGTCCATTGCCCTCTTTTTCTTTTCCCCTTCTTACCCGGCTGCAGTGTTCCAGCAGGGCGACTATGTTCTCCTGGCACCGTTTTATCTTCTCCTGCTCCATGGCCCACGTTTCCTCATACGTCCCCATGTACTCTGAAACAGAGACCGAATTTAAGGGAGCAGCTGATATTTGATACTACCTGCATGTTTTCACATCTTAAATACTAATCATGACACATGAACTCTGTGTTCATTGAATGTAGTGACTTTGGCGACCTCTGTTGGTAGTGTAAGAGAAAACCATGCAAAGTGCATTGTACTGTGTATTTGTTGATCTTTGTATTCCCCAAATGATTTACATTTACAGATACTTGTTAATCTTGTGATTCACATATGACTAAATAATGATGTGATGGAATTTACTAAGACACTTCAACTTGTCTTAATATTAACCTCTTCTTGATTGGCTACTAAATCTGTATTGTTTTAAAAATAATAATAATACATTTTATTTAAAAAGCACTTTTAAAAATACTCAAATTACTTTTTAACAGCGACTATTCCACGCTTAGATACACAATCTATATGATAGCACAAATATTCATATCCAAGATATTGACTGACATCTGGTAGTGACTAATTGTGATTCCTGATATTGCACCTGATACTGCATTAAAAATTCAACTCACGATCAATGTCCTCCTCCTTTCTCTTCAGCTCCTTGTATTTCTGCTGACATTCCCCTTGTAAACAGAGAAAAGAATAGTTTTAACGTTTGGGTACAAGAGTTTGGTAGGGATGTCTCAAATATAAAAAAAACACTAAACACTAAAATGAGACTGATGGTGACTGTTGCAGTTTACAGCATAATACATGGGTCCAAAGTGAGACACATTTTAGAGGGCCGTTTTTTAAAAGCTTACGTCAGGTAGAAAAATTTGTGATCGGGTTTTTGAAACGTTGAAAGCAGCCATCAGTCATTACCCTGTGCCTCCTCTGAGTCCTGCTCCAGCTGACGGATCTCCTCTGAGATCTGTGCGGTCCTTTCTCTGATGTCTGTAAGCCTGAAAACATACACACTCATCATTACAGGGAAAGTCAATCAATCAATGAAACAATCTTTATTTGTACACCAATTCATAACAGATGTTATCTCAAAGACACTTTACAGAACAGCCGGTAAAAATGATATTATCTAAAAATGGTGAATTAAGTTAAATACACAGGATGACAAAGCAACTCTACAACAAAACATGAATACATACTGTCTGTCCATGCTGGCAATTTCCTGATTGTCCTCCTTCACCTGGGAAATACAACAGCAACCTTAATCATTTGTTAAATATCACATCCTCTTCAAATCATCTAGATTTTGAAGAAAACTTCTCTAAGATTGTTAATCAAAAGAAATACTCACCATTACTTATTAACACAACAAAGAAACACATTTGACTCATTGTTGCCACTTTCAATAATGAAGCTTATACTGGGACACTACGGCTCTGTTGTTGCTTGTTGTCTTTATCAGGTTTATGGTTAAGGCTGTAATTGAGGCTGCTTGTGAAGCTGACCTGTTTTAATAACTTCTCTCGTTCCTCCTGCGGGGAGCCCAGGCTCTTGTGCTCGGCCTCCATGGAGTCACGCTTCGCCTCCAGCACTGACAGAGTCTCGTGCAGCCGAACCACTTCCTGCTTTATGTGCGAGTGGGACAGCTCCTGCACACAGAGGAACGGCAGATTCATATTATTTTGTTTATTAAAATTATTTTCAAAATTATAAAAAGGAGAAATGCAAATAAACAGACAGTCAGAAAAAAAAAACTCCAAAAGAAATTGTCAAACACTATTTTGGTTGACATAACTTTAAAGGAAACAACTTTTAACTGAAACTACTTCTACTACTTCCAATACTACTGATACTACTTCTACTCATCTGAAAACATTTTGGATTACTCTAAGTATGATCTTGGTGATATTGATATTGGTTGATGTTTTTACAGGCTTACAACTGCTACAGATGATGGATTTTCTTTGTTCCTTTTTCAGAGCTCATGAGTTATTAAATCAGGACCTAAAGACAAATTCAACCAAAATCTTAATCCAGTTAATCCAGCCTTCTTTTTTCTCTTGTTTTTCTATTTATGCACATGAACCATCCATACCACTTTTTTATCCTGGCTATGTATTGTGGGCTCATGTTTTTTGTATGGGTGGGATATGTATGTATATATGTGTTGTGTTGTGTGTTTGTATGTATGCTGGCTGCTGGAACACCTACATTTCCCTGCTGGGATGAATAAAGTATATCTTATCTTATCTTATCTTATAAGCATAAGATAAGATAAGATAAGATTTATGTACTATTGGGAACTACTTGATATCTTTTAGGCCAGTTTGACCTTTATTGGATAGGACAGCTGAAGAGAGACAAGGGAAATGTTGGCAGGAGAGAGTGGGGGATGACATGCAAAAAAGGGCCGAGGTAGGATTCAAACCCACGGCCGCTGCAGCGAGGACTATAGCCATTGTACAAGGGGCGCTCAACAAATCAGCTAAGGCTATCTGGCGCCCCAGAAATGACTGTGAGTAATGGCAATAATGTAAACCTTTCCAAGAACACTCACTGCTTCGTAGTCCTCCTTCCTGGTTATCAGAATGTCCAGCTCCTCCTGAAGAACAGTGAGCTCCTGCAAAACAAAACCAAACAAGGAGGCAAATAAACATTCATGGAGCAAAGTCATCATTAATAGTTAACTGCAGAATGAGGGAGAATTAACTAATTATTATTGTGGTGCCATGGAACAATTTAAATGAAGTTATAACAGCCTGAATCTGTCATCATCCTACATGCTTATACATTTCCATAAATCAAACTACTAATGAATTGTTCACTGAGAGTTGTCCTCATTGCCCCACAATTCAAAAGCACAAGAGCTTCTAGTACAATGGTTCCCAATATATTTTTCCTTCCTTGGAGCGCCCCCCCCCCCCTTCTTGTATTTAAGAAAAGCTGACCCACACCCACTGAGATCTAGGGTCCAGTATTTTAGGTAAAAGAGCAAATAGTGTATAATGTGGAGCTAAACTACATTAATACCTGTAGCAGCTCCTCATTGGCTGTTGTCATGGAGATGTACTTTTCTTGCTTTGCAGCTGGCATTGCCTGGACAACCTCGTCTGCGACCCTCCTCTCCTTCCTGATCTCCTCCTCAATCATTCTGATGGCTTCCTCTCTCCTGCACAGAAAAACACAACAGGATGGAAATGTTTGTATTTCATTTTTTGTATTTGGTTTGCTTTAGTACCAGTAAGTAGAAGTAGAAGCATAGGGCAGGAGACATGTGACATAATGCCATCATGAAGCTGCGACATATAAGGACGCAGAGAAGGAAAGGTGAGCTAGATGTCAGGTGGTTTGGGCAAATGTACAGGAAATCTTAACCCCTTACCTGTCTTACTTCCTTTCCATGAATTCCATTTCTTATCCCCTTCTTTCAAAGTGTTTCAGCCTCTTTACTTTTCCCCTTTTCTCACTTATTTTATATTCTCCATTTCGACCCCCTCCCCCCATTACATCCTTCAGTCTTTCCTCCCCCACTTCTTGGCCTTATATACTCTGATTCTTCAGACTGTGATTACTTACTCTCTAAAACCAGATTATGTAACAGGAAAATAACCCGTCTTTAATCCCATTCATTCATGTGTTGCAATACTTCAATTCTTCTAATAAGAGGTGTTTTCAACAAAAGGCCTGAGGTAGTAATAAAGTACGTAGGTTTCACTTCATCTGCCATAAATGTTTAGCTGACTGTAACAGTATGTGCCAGGTTTTACGACATGGAACAAAGGTCAGGGTGAGCAGACTGAATCACACTGACAGGTGACCTACAGTTCAGCTGAGTGGCGGTAGAAGTACAGGTAAGTGTCTTTGGATATTATTAAGATATATCAACAGAATAAGATGTGTGAGATCATAACAGTGTAGAAACTGGAAGATGTTCTCTATGCAGGTATAAAGGTTATTAGGCAGACCTACATGTATTCATAAAAGTTACATGTATGCTTGTTCTATGTTTTATGATAGTTTGGATTAGTTTAGTGAATTTCTTTCATCTGTATTTGTTGATTTTAAGAAGAAAATCTCCAGTGTAGGTGTGTTGGTGGAGATGTTGGCGTGACCTCTCTTTAAAAAAACACAAAAAGAACAACCTGATGTTCTGTGAAACGAGCCTTTTCTGTTTATAAAGTTGTTTTTTTATTATCAGGTTGTTGTCAGTGTTACAAAACAACAGAGAAAGGAATTGAAAGACTCGGAAGCGATGTCATTTTCACATGAAGTGTATTACAAACCTTATCATCTAATCTATTTCCATTTACAGTTAGTGTTGAAAGTTAATGTAACAGTATCAAACATCAAGCATGTTATAGTAATATTAGGGAAACCGATAGACTCTATTGTCCTCTGAGGGAAATGTGCCACATAACGCTGCAACCATTAGACAATGAAATGATAAACACAAAGAAACACCCAGGAAGTTTACACTGACCGTTTCAAAAATGATGACGATGTTACATGGCCTCGCTTATATTGCACCTTCCCTGTTTTATTGTACCGTTCTCTTCACAGACATTATATATTTTGCACCAAATAAACAAGATCAAATGAACTGAAGCTAATATACAATAGCAGCTCTAACAGCTTGTATTAGTTGTAATAGTGTGGTAGAGTATGGACTTGTGTGAATGACAGTTCTCTTGGTATTTAAGTGTTCAGCAGACTGATCAAGTCATGTGCATGTCAGTATTTGCAATGTAAACTACTCACCAGTGACTTATGATATGAATATAAATCAAATCCTGCACACCCACTACGCACCCTGGACGTGCTTCAAAAGAGCACGTTCAGTCACAGGCCGATCACCCTGAGGTGCAGAACTGAATTTAACAACACAAATAGGTATTTTATCCAGTGATGAGGGTTATTCTAATCTGCTTCTACAAACAACTACATGATGTGAGAACAAGCCACCATTTGCCAATAAATGCACACTTGAATTCAAAAGCAGAAACAGTAGGAGTCCAACTTTATGGGTAGAACAAACCCATAAAGTTCTCTTCACCACCAGAGAGAAAGAAAAGAAGAAGACTATCTCAACAGTGTTTGCAATAAGGAAAGCAGAAGACTATCTCACTGTTTGCACATGAAGAACGATATCTTGAACATCTGAACTAAACTGGTACAGAATGATTACCCAGAGTTCTTTGCTGTTTATTTTTAGGTGAGGATAATGGAAAGGTGCCGGCAAACTCCTCTACTACTGTTGCTGACTGCAGTAGCAGCTTTGAATATACATGCTGCAGTTATCAAGGAAGACAAACTGGTAAAAATGTATTCCATTTTCTGATTACTGAGCTAACAGTAAGTGAAAATGTATACTTTTTTGCATGCATGCAGAACGGGCGCCAGGAAAGGTTTCCTCACTGAATGTTCCATTCATCCTAATGTTAATTCAGATTCTTTTCTATTGTAATGGCCATCTATCTTTTCCACCATTACTCATCAGGTGAAGAAATTGACCAACAACCTTCTTCAAGTCATCCCTCGCAGCGGCAACAGTTCCACTGTTGATAAACTTTTGATTGAGGGGGGTCTAATTGCTCTAAATGAGACTGACAGATCGGCCCTGGCTAGTTATCCCGCACTGGAAGAGCTCCACCTGCTTGGTAACAGAGTGACCAGTATACCAGCAAAGTACTTCTCTGTGGTACCACACCTCAAAGTGCTGTCACTGTCTGGGAACAAGATCAGCAGGTAAAAAAAGAAAAGAAAGCAAATATGGACATCGATTGTAAAAATGTTGGCAGGGTGTTGAATCTTTGCTGCTGCTCAAGACTTTAAAAACATGAACACTTATGAACCATTTGTTTAGAGACTCCCATTAGTACAGTACACTAACACAGCTTTACATGTACAACTTATTCTAATTCTGCTACTGTGTGTTCCTGCAGCCTGGACGCTGATTGTTTTTCTGGTCTAGATGTCCTGACGGAGCTGGACCTGTCCAACAACCTGCTGACAAGTCTCCATTCACAGCTATTCAGAGGGCTCAATAATCTGCAGGTAAACATCTATTCTAATTTTTTTTTCTTTACAAATTCTTCCAAATTCATAAGGAAACTTTTTATTTAAAATAATATTAAAACATTAATATAATAAATTATTATTTGTAATTTTCTCATTTTTATTCTTAAATGTTATTCTTAATATTTAATATGTATGTACATACATAGTACACCAAGTTTCCAATGCCTTTATCAGCATGTAGTTACACATTTTATTCACTAGAGGGAATTCCAACTTTACAGATAGCGATGTTTTCTCCACAAATTATTTTCTTGGTGTTGTCGAACGTAGAGTTTCACAACTCTGTCAGTGGTGGTTGTACGGCTCGGAAACCTTTGCTCAAGTTTGCATACAGAATCTTTAAACATCCCTGTGAGATGTTAACGAGTAAATTAGGCCGAGGGGAGAAGGGTGCGATTCAGGAACGGTAGTAAATACATTGACAAAAATAAAAACACTCTCTCTTACTGATTTCATCTTAAGAATATTAACATGTTTTTTACTTTTCTAATTATATTCAAATCCAAAAGACATCCAACAGCCCTACTGCATATTTTACAAAACAAGTTAAGTCACCTTGGTTGGCTAAGACAATCAATGGGAATGAAAGGAAAATGTAGTTTTTGCCTTTATCATCGCACCAGGTTTGTTGGAGTTATCTTGTTTTATAATTAATCTGGCAGTCTCTATTCTTAAACTAGCTGTTGTAAGATATCATCAACCTATTAACCTGACATGTTGTTGTCCTACCAGGTGTTGAGCCTACAGGGAAACCCCTGGAACTGCTCCTGCCCGCTTCTGAGCACCATTCAAGAGGTCAAAACAGCTGGAGTTTCTATTGGTGATCAATTGATTTTTCTTTTACTCGCTACAAATAACTGCACTCAGATAGACATTGTGACTTATACAAACAAGTTACCAGGGTGCTTATTCAGACATGAAAATACAACTGCTGTTAGGTTTACTGAAGGGACCGTCAGAACGAATGCTAAACACATTTCTTGAATGTGATGTCAGGGTACAATGGGGGAGCACAAGTCCTCTGTGCTGCTCCAGGAAAGCAGGCTGGAATGGATTTATTAGAGGCTATAGCTGCGTGTTATCCATCACCAACAACCACCTTCACCACTGACCCTCAAAAACCACCTACACCGGCCAGTGTGAAGAAGTCTTGGGGCTTATCCACTATGCTGAAGAACACATCAGACCAGAAAAACATCAACAAAGGTACGGCATAGGAAGGTGCCTGTATTCAACCTTCTGTTCCATTTTGTAGAAGTGTAAACAGAACATTAACTTGTCTCTCCTCCCTCTCTTTACACAAAACCAAAAACTAGGACCAACACCTGTGTCTGGCAATACATGGAAGTTCGCAGCGTGTGTTGCAACTCTGGCGCTATGTACATGCATGCTCATCATATGTGCCATAAAGGGGCCTTCCTGGTACAAGCTCTTCCATAACTACCGTCATCAGCGGCTGCACTGCACCGAGGAGGAGGGGGGCAATGTGTCAACAGTTTTCTCAAAGACGGGGAGATACCTCAACCAACAGACGTTCACCTTCGAGCGAGAGAACAGGCAGATGGAGTTGCAAGAGGAGGAGGACGGGTATTTTGAGGATCCATACATCAAAGGGGGAGAGTGACATTAAAGGGGATGATACTCAAGCAGACAAATTTAGAAACAAAATAGCTGCCGGTGAACGAGGGACAAGATAAGGAGGAAATCACCACGGTAAAGAAATCTATGATTTGTCCTCAGTGGTGAGCGGTGTGGGGCTAAAAGATGATTTCCCCTTGATAAATGTCTTATCATATTTATTTTCAAAGCACTGTTTAGGTTTTATCATGCTTGGGGTAACTTCTAAATTGTCCTTGCTCTGTTGTTTTTACTGCAAGATTGTTCTAATGTAGGATATCATGAAACTGTTTTTGTATTATTCTACATCACTCTGTGACACCACACCGTGCTTAACATATTAAGTAAAGACTGGAACATTTGAGGTGTTTCTCAACTAAACAGGACTCCTCTCTCGCTGACTAATAAAGCCTAACATGTGTGGTTCGATCGTACTTTGACATAAACTGCACACATGTCGGTACTTAGTGCAAAGATCCCATTTTACTGAGGCGCACTCGAAGTAAACAAGCCGGTAGACACCTGTACTTATCATTTACTTTAGATAGTACACACCCATTGTTAAACAATGCATACAATCCTGCATGTAGACATAAAACCTCGGACAAAAGCATGGACAGAGACAAAGATTAAGAATATAAAATAGTTTGTGAAGAATTAAGTGACTTTAAAGTTTAAACACTGTATGGCATGCAATGTTTTACCACAATTCTATTTGTGAAGTTTCTCCACTATTACATTTGTCCTGGTAAACTGTAAGTGAAGTGTTGTGAAGAAAAAAAATGCGCGTCTACCAATCAGCTGCTCCTGGATGTGCCCAACACAAGGCTCAAAACCAGGAGAGAACCAGCTGCAAGTAAGATCTGCTCCCACTCTCGACTGTTTTAAATTGATGAAGACCCACCTCTTCTCTTTGGCTTTCTTTTAAGATGAGAACGTTTTATCCTAACAGATTTGCCTATTATTTCTAATATTATTCTATGATGTATGCTGTATTCTTGTTTAATGTTTCACCTTTTTTACTCTGTGAAGCACTTTGGTCAACATAGGTTGTTTTAAATGTGCTAAAAAATAAAGTTGATCTGACTTGACATAAAGTGGTCGAACACAATTCTCCTGACCTCACAAACTTGTCATAAATCTGTTACTCCAGACTCTCTAACTAACAGGAACAAACATCAGCACTCCAACACCTAGTCCAAATCAGCACACTGTTACAAGACTCTGCAGTAATGATACCCAATTCAATAACTGGAAATCTGATGGATAAGATGGCATTGACAGATAATAATGGTCTGGCAATGTTTTCCAGGCAAGCCCTCCTTTTTTCTAATGCCACAGAAAACAGAGACATATCAGTCATTTGATGCTTCAAACCTTGTTGCAATCGACCAATATGTTGCAGAGAAAGTCAAACAAAGCCCTGACCTTATCCCCAATAGACACATTTGCCATGAAATAGAACACTATTATGCAAACATAACATGTTTTTTCTCATTACAGTTTTCAATTAGGAATTACTCACTCAACTGTTAGGACAGGATTTACCTATATACAATCATGCGCCCTTAATCTCAAGAAAACAAAAGTTCTTCCACATTGTACTCACTCTCTCCTCTCAGTGAAGATGCTATCAATGCTTTCATCCTCGTTGTCATTCTGGGCTTTCACCTGATACGAAGGGAAGGAAGGAAAATTAGAGGAATGAAAGATCATTCTCTTTTTATTTGTTATAATAAGCAGACTGCTTTTACATTTTGTTTACTCAAAACCAGCCTGATGGCTCAAACCTTGAAGACTTATGTCCTTTAAGACATCAGGCAGGAGGTGTCACTAAAGTTACCGTGTCGCTTACATGAAGTACTTACAATGTTATAGTCATGGATCATTTCCTCCATCTCTGTGTTGGTGTTAAGCTTGTCCACCAGCTGCAAATAAAAAATAGAGAACATAAACAAACATGTATTACAAAAGCAAAGCTACACAGTAGGACTGATCATCTGTCACAGGCACAGCTCATTGTAACCAATACGTGAATACACCAGGCTCTGAACCTTACGTTCCCTTCACTGCTTATGTTAAAATAAAGTATAATGTAAATCATGTTTTTGTTTTAACCGCTGAGTATACTAACGTAACTTCAAGGAAACATCTGCAATCCTGTGTGTCCTATTTGTTAAGCTTATTTATTTGTGTTTCTTATCTCAGGTTTAAGCGGAAAAGTCTGAGAATTCTCTTTAGATGGCTACTAAGGGAAAATAATCAAAGAAAAAAAAAGGCTAAAACTTGTAGCTCATAGCTGTTTACCATGTTGTAGTCCGCAAGATGGCCTTGTAAATCCTTAATCTCGTTAGCCAGGCCTTCTGCTCTAATGAGGAAAAAGATAAACACAGATCAGGTGAATCTTTTGCTCTATGATGATCCTTTACCATTCATGACTCAACTATGTCCTTGTATTCATATGTTTACTACTTTTCTGCCAACAGACTGGTTTTCGACTTCTTTCTTACATTTCCTGATTCGAAGACAGACATTAGTTTTCACTTGCTCTGATAAATGAATGATCATGACACGTATGTGCATTGGCTGAGCCTGCAGTTTCATTATATACAGTGTCTACTTTAACTATGGAAACCTCTACTTACCTCTTCTCATAGGAGAGATAAACTGAGTTCTCCTGGTTGTAGTTGTCGATCTCTTTGTGTAATTTGCTGGTCTCTGTAGTTAACTCGTTGATCTTACTCCTGATGGTATATTTACAAAAACAGTCACTTTTAAATAGTCAAATTAATCAGGAGGGAGTTCAACAAATGTTTGGCCTGCTGGGAATATCTTCTGTATAGTGTTAAGCAATATCAACAAGGGTTTAATGTGTTTTATAGAGCAAGTGAGTTGATGGCATATAGTAGCATGTGTTACCTGAGAAGGCCCAAGTAGTAGGACTTATCCAGAATCTGTCTCTGTGGACCTATGGAGGAACATAAGGAGGTGGAGGAGACAGAAAGAGAGTGGGGTTAGACTTTTAATAACAGAGTGTCCGAACATCAAACCATAAAATAGAAATCTCTCTTAAAAGAGAAGGTTGCCTCCGAAAACGTACCTTTCATGCCAGTCTTCATCCCACTGAGCCCCTGCTGGGTCACAGGCCTGTCAGTTACTTTGATTTGTGCCGACAGGATCCCAGGAGTGGCGATGGGGATGCCACCCCTCATACCAGGATGACCACTAGTACCTGGAACCATCTGAAAAGACAAATAAAGTTAGTAAAATCAGTTTTACACAATAAAAGATGATTATTTGAATTTAGATCCAACTTTCTGAGATACTTTATCTGATTCAAACAGTGTTCTTATATCTGTTGTTGAATATGCCCGATTACAGTACAGACACGCTCATCAAAGCAGGGACAATCACAGATGTGTTTTTTGCGCTTTACTTTGCTCTTCAAGTTGACACGTTGCAATGGCATACGCAGCATATCCAACATGCTCACATGGACGGCTCACATGCATCTCATAGCCTAAATGAATCCACGCTGGAGCTTACCCCAGTTGCGACACGTATCGCTGTAGGAGGAGGTCGGATGGCAGTTGGGGGCCTTCCAGCTCCAGTGACCACGGATCCACTGCGGCTTGCTGGGCGGCCCATGCCTGAGGGAGGCCGCTGGCTTGCCATGATGCCTAAAACTAGTGGAAATATTAAAATTAACAATATCATGGGGAAAAAATATATTAAAATTCCTAAAAACCAAGGGGTGCTTCTATAGCTCAGTGCTTGATAGTTAAGTTTGCATGATTGGTGACAGCATCAAGAATGACAGTGAATTTACCGTACAACTGTACACTTAATGGTTTAGACCAGGGACGGGCAACTTTGGTCACAGCAAGGGGCCACATTCATTTAATTCTCACAGCCAGGGGGCCACATTGTAGGATACAAAAACGATAACAGTCAATTATGTCTCAAATATAACTCGACATATACACCAGTGATCAAATATTATTATGGACATATTTCTGGTTTTCATGATTTCATGGCAGATTTTGTCATGTTTTGATATATAAAAATTGACCTGAGGGCCACATTGAGGGTTGACGAGGGCCTCATGTGGCCCCCCGGGCCGCCAGTTGCCCGCCCCTTGCCTTAAGGACTCATTCTTTCAAGCCCCAGCAATACATTATTTTCAGTCCATCCATGATAGCGTTTACCTGGCTAGACACAACTGACTCAGCACAGTGAGCCTACATGTGGACACAAAACTGTCTCAGTAACTGATTCATGTAGAATTATCATTGATTGATTGAGCCTGGTTTATTAACCAATATGTATAATAATAATAATCATAATAATAACAACAATCATGTTTTAAAACACATCCCTTCTGCCACGTCTCAGAACTTACAAAGCCCATACAGAGGGAACACCATTGCAGGGGAACACGATGTGGTTAAAAAACTATTTGTGATTTGTTCTTTGGGCTTTTATGATAAAAAAACAAGCTCGATGTAAATGTTATTTCATTTAAGTGTTTGTCTCTATGTTGAGTAACAATTACAAAATGTTAGTCAATGGTGCACAGACTATATTTACCGCGTATTACGTGTCAAAACACTGTGAAAGTAAACTCTAGCTAAACACTTCACATTAGACATTCAGTCTACCGCTGTTCAGATTACTATGCTACCCGTTAGCTCGTTGCTACGGACCAACATGGATAAGCTTGTACCTTCAACTGAACTCGTTGTTTGTCGTTTACTTCGACAGACTACGCATCGAAAATGTCCAGATTTCGTCACTGTTCAACTCATTCGTTTCCCAAAGAGACAGTTTTCAACAGAGCATCTAGAGAAACTCAGAAAGTCAGCCAAGTCGAGAGACGATGTTGACGTTACCCCAGTAACCGTCTTCCTCGTCTGATTTTAGGTAGCATGTTAGTTGAAAGGTGAGTTGTTGCTCTGCTGCCTCCCCCCCTGTCGTCCAACCGCGGAAATACAGCCACATCTCATTTATTAACCAGCGAGGAACGCAGGCGTTAGGGGGTTTCTCTCCCTCTTTTTCAAGTTGATTTGAAAAAGTAATTGTTCTACCCATGATCAAAAAAGGTTAAAGAAGGATCCGTGAAGGCATGTTCTGTTACATAGGCTGCAGGAAAGGACTGTAACCTTTCTATACCTCAAGACTCCACTAGAGGTCAGCATTTGACTCTGTTTCGGTCTGAGCAGAGTATTTGTCAATGTTAAAATCTGACTTTGGTTTATAAATGTACAATGTTTCCATGAAAAGAAAATAATCGAAATATATTAAGTACGAAATGGTAAGTTAAGAAATGTATAAGTGACACAATTAAGTGTAAAACGTTATTTTATAAGCAGCTATTTTGAGCTGTGGTTCCCAAAGTGGGGGTCGCGGCCCACCTGGGGGGGGGTCGTGGAACACTGTTAAGGGGGTCGCGAGATTCCTTTCAAAAACATATAAAAATGGTTTAAAATTGGATATTTCACCCATTAATTTGAAAATAAAGTAGGTAAAAAAAAGTAGTTTCTTACAATAAATTACAAAAATAATATGATGGTGTTTGGGCTATTGTTTGCTGTTTTAATGCCAGTGTTTTGACCTAGTGCGTCAAATGTGGGGTCCCAAGTATCTATCACCCTCATAATGGGGGTCGCAAGCAGAAAAGTTTGGGAACCCCTGATTTAGAGGACATTCTGCAAGAAATAAGCAACATTAGCAACGATTTTTAAAGTATAAAAACATATAGGCTAAGGACTATATTAGGAAGGTGTCAAAGTGCAACACACAATGTTATGATAAAGTACAGTGTCCTGATTGTAATCATTTGTATGCTTACTGCTACAAAGCATGATCCCTTTAATTCAGCTGCAGTATCACAACAGTTCCAATGGGGAAAGTATTTCTAACACAGGGATAGTCTGCAAACAAAAGCCAAAACAAATGGTACACTCACACAGGTGTTTGAATCCACTGGCTGATTAGACCTTCTCGAAGGGAAACTGTGCTTTGCAAAAGAACAACGCTGACACCAATGAGAGTTTTAGTCCATTTTATTTCATGTTCAACAATCACATCACTAATTAACAAGTAATCACAATGAACACTTTTTTTTCAAACCATAAAATAAAACTCAAATTAATGAAAAAAATAAAATAAAATAAAACCACAAAAACAATAAGGAGGTTCTGCAAATGACAAAGTAAGTCTACCAAACACATCCCATTGTTGTTGTTTGAGCATGCTCTGCAGGTACAGTAGGTGTTTGTTAGCTAGTGTTACACTTGCATGTCTGGTATGAGTGCACTGGCAGAAAATGAAGCTCTATGATGCTCCTTGGATAGATTACTGAGGAGCTTTTCTTTATAACACAAGCCAAACCTGACAGCTATTTGTTCTTTTTAACAGACAAGGATGTGTTTGTGTCTCGCTGTGTGTGACTCTTCAGGGCAGACTGCTGCATTTTGAGGGTAACGTAGCAGTCAATATGTTCTTATTTGTAGTTCTACCAAATTACAGGCCTATATATGGACTATTACACTTAGTGCCAGCTTGAACTGTGCTCACTGTGGTATACAGAGACATGTCTTTCTGCTGCATAAACTTCAGTCCCAGCCAGCGTCGTTCTGTTATCTTATAAACCTACAGAGGTCATTGTGTCCTAAATGAGAAGTTTACTGGCTTGTCAGAACATGATTCTCGTCTCTTAAGACTGGGCTTGATTAAATGGTCTTTTTGTGCATAACTGTACACAACTTAAATTTAGTCAAAATCTCTTCAATTAAATCTACGTTGTCAGTTTCTAAATCAAGCTGCTGTTACATCACTTTAAGTACAGCCTAATTCATGAGATTTTTAAAGACTTTTTCGTCGTGCACATCCTTTAGAGAAACTGCTGCCACAAATCTAAAAGTATCATCCCTTCAACCATGAGAGCACAACCACCACAAGGCTACAGGGACACAACGATAAATACATATACAAAAGTGTTGCGTCTTTAGTACAATATATCTCAAAAGACATTCTTTCACTTCAGTGGCCCCTTTCCAATGAAAAAGGCAGCCTTTTTCAACGTGTCATACGAATAATCAGGATAATAGTCATAATAGTCATGGTTAAAACACTCCTCCCCGTAGAACCAGAAAAGGTACTCGGACATGTTTAGACGTAGCCCACCAATCCCCACCTGATTCTAATAATGCTGATGCTTTGTTCTTTAATTTGAGGGCAATACCGAATACGTCAACAATAAAATATCTATATACATCCATGTGCAATCTCATAAGTAATCCAAGTAAAAACTCTCGGGGCAAAAGCAAAACCATAACCATGGTTTTGGGCAGGCACGAGGACTACTTTAGCTGGGCGACAGCTGTGGCATAAAACAAAGCAAACGCAATGATCACGGCTGCTCTTCAAACACTCGACCCTCACCTGGCAGAAAAAAATACTTCAACACCTGCATGTGACACATTTCCACTTTCTGACGACATTAATTAGGAGTTAATGCTTGTTTTTTTTTTTTTCCGTCATAAAAAGATTTATTTTTCCTAGTTTGAATTCAAGGTTTTTAATATAAAACGGAATAATGACGAATGATCAATCAAACTACACTTCATGATTGAATAGTAGGGGGAGAAATAAGAGTCCATAGTTCATGTCATCACGCGTAAGCTCGTTCATAATTAAGTCATTTTTGGCATCACTTGTTGAAAAAAAAGGGGGTATCTAGTTTGCTAATTATATACCACCAGTCCTCACAGTGAGCCCTCTTTGAATTGAAGCATTAAGGTGCAATTTAGTTCCATTTGTTTCCTTCAAGGCTTCTTCTTCTCCTTTTTCTTTTTTCATTGTTAAAGTGACAATTTGAATATAAAGAAAATCTGCTTTCGTTGTTTGCTTGATTTGTCTGTTTTGCGGCTGCCAATGGAGCTCTGGTTTTTAATCTGGTTTTTTTTTTAAAAAAGAGACGATAGTGTTTAATATCTGATAAAGGCATTTTCAATAATCTCGCTTGTTTTTCATTCATTTTTTTGTTTTGAATATACGCTAAAACAAAAGATTTGCGTCAAAGAAACTGTATCCAAACCCCAAAAACTGCGAGTTGTTTCACTCTGTTTTACTACATGTGATGTAACTAGCATTAAGTGTTCAACTTTGAAGAAGTCGGCATCAATAGGTTGGAAAGATTCATGATTTCATAATACTTCTAAGAAAGAACTAGCTGCTAGCTGGTGAATACAGAATGGCTATAAAGCCAGATATTAAAAAGGAGCATTTTTACTAAGCAAGTATAATCTTTGCAGCTGATATAATGCTTGATTGAAATACGTAAATAATATGAACTTGTGTAAGTAATACCCTCGCATGAGAAACCCATCTCAACAGGTGTTATCGGACTGCAGGAACTTTCTCATAGTCCTGGGAACTGTTGGAACCCTCCCCCCCACCGCACCGCAGGAATGATGAACTATTTTAGTTCCTGGATCCCCGTTTCGAGGAACCTGTTTAGCTCCTGCTTCAGAGTAGGTACCATGGAGGTGCGAATGCAGACAGAAAAAAAAAAGTCCCCATGGTGTGTAGTTCTCAGGGAACTCCCTAATGGACAGCTCCTCTTCAAAAAGTCCCCGGAACTGTTTGGTCCAAAAACACCTATTGAGTTTGAATCACTGTTTTTCAATTATCTCCGTTTACTAGTTTGGTCAGTGGAATTACATCATCGATGGAAGACGTAAAAATGACGATATCAGCGCTAAAAAAAGGGTCTTCTGAGTGACAACACATCACCTGTGTAGCACTGCCCAGAGAGATACATGCGGTAACAACAAAAATGCAACAAGGGTTTTCACCCTCAGGGCTTTATATTGTCATAATAATCTGGCCATGCATTATAAAGGCAATAGTTGAATACATTGCTACAAGAGATTATGATACAACCACATCATGTTCCACTGCTTTTACTCCCAACAACATGGAAGAGATGTTCAGTATTCAGCTGAAGCTTTTATCATCACCCGGCAATCAAACACTGCAGCATAACCCCTCATAGAAACACCTGAAATGGGGACGACAGCCATGACTACACTAAACTACCAAGGTGTACAGGGTTCTCTTAAATAGCAACACCAGGTTGTGCCTAGCGGTTTAATGTGCGTTGTTTTTGAATTATGACATTTTTGTGTTTCTCTGAGCAGTTTTAGGCGTGAGCCTGCGGCATCTTTGTTTGTAGTTTTCAGGTAAAAAGGACAGGAGGCACGAATGAAACACACAGCGCCTTTGACTCCAGAGACATTTACGCTGCTTCCTCATCTCCTTCTGGACTGCACGCTCTGGTTAAGCTTTTCAACCTCAGCACATCTCCTCTGTATTGCATTTTTTCGAAAAACATTCAGGTTCCAACATAATCCTTTTTGTTCTTTTGCCCTACTTTTAAAAACACAGCAACAATTCCTTCCTCACTTCCCTCTATCCTCCTTCTGAGCTGTGTGTACTGCTTTACAAAAACCTGTGCGTGTTTCCAAGATTCTCTGAGTGTTAACGAAAAAGAAAAAGACTGCCACTGTATTGCTTACACAGAAAGAAAAAAGTACATTAAATAAAGAAAACCTGTTGTTTTTAAATCAAGAAACTTGGAGGAAAGGAAGAAGAAAACAGAAATAAGATCAAAACAGAACACCGAAAGCTCATTTCAACGTTATTTTGTCACTCAAACACGTCATCACAAACACAGAGAGTAAAGAGTTTAACAGCCTACTTGTTGTCTAGCTTTTTTTTTTTGTTTGTCAGCTTGTTTATGATGATAAGTGATAGTGATAGAGAGAGGATGCGACGAAGCAGATGAGATTGAATTACTATGACGTTATTGAAGCAGAGTGTAAGTGGTTATTGGGAACAAACAGCCCATGAAGTCACAAGGAAAAAGAGAAGCTACGTGTTAAGGTGAGTCCGAGAGGGTTTTCCACAACGCTCAGTTGACGAATGAAGTGCTGTTATTTGATGTGTGGAAGGTGAGATGATGCGGAGTCCACCACCACACTGTTGCTAAATGATTTCAGGGTCTGTCAGCTTGGAGAAGATGCAACCAGAAATGTTACAAAACTTTACCGTCCCCTAATTCCCCTCCACAAAGATCCCACCAAGGCCCAAGCTTAGTCTATACAGTCACTTCAGCCATATGAAGGAGGGCGGGTTAGCAAGGAGGATGGCGGTGGTGCACAATGAAGAGCTCATAATATGATACTAGAGAGGCAGAACTACTGGATGATTCCATAATTTGCAAAGACAGATTTGGGATTCAAGGGGGTTGTCAGAGCTTGATGGGGGCAAAAAGAAAAGAGGTCAAGATCCTTTTAAGGTGTGGCTGATGTCAACCCGGACCTCCTCCTGAAGCTGCTGCAAGGAAGAGGTGGAGGGGGAGCTGATGCAGCCTGCAGACGTCAACGATTCAATGAGGGAGACACTGCGAGGAGTCGGTTGGTGGTGGTGGTGGTGGTGGTGGTGGTGGTTTTGGTGTAGAGAATAGAAGGATCCGTGTGGGTGGGGGCTGTCCTGGGGGGCCGGCCAGGTGACAATGTCGGCGCCATGGTCCGTGCGAGAGCGAGCATTCTCGCGGAAGTTGAGCTTGAGAGACTCAATCTGCAGCAGAAAGGTCAGAAAGAAAACAAAAAGGGGGCAGGGGAGAGGGGAGAGGAGGGTAAGGGAGAAAGAAAAATATATATATATATATAGAAAGAGGATAATTGGGGAAGGGGGGAGGAGGTGTTGTTGAGGGGGGGTTGAAATGAGGAGGGCAGAGGGATAGCAGAATTAGATGCCTGCAAGATAAGAAGTCAAAAGATGATGGTGTGATCAGGTGCTTTGGACCGCAAACAACATGATAAATACAGTACAAGCTGATCAAATGACAAAGACAAGGAACAATTTGACCTCAGTTAAAAACACAAAAAAAACAGTTAGTACACATTCAGAAGTATGTAACATACACCTGGCTGTTTTGATTTCTCCCATGCGTCTCCTCGTTTTTTCTTTGTTACATTCAAACTAATCCTTGAGCTAACAGCAGTCGAGGCTCACACACACACACACACACACACAATACTCACTTGACTCTGGGATGCCTGACTCCAGAGACTGGGTCTCCCGGAGGCCCTCACTATCACAGGGAGCCCCCTCCTTCAGCCCATTCTCATGGGCAGCGGCGCCCCCTGCCTGCCCTGGCTCGCAGCCAGGGGCCAAGGTGCCACTCAGGGGAGTCTCATTCCCCTCTGTTGTCTCCTGGGACCCCTCAGCCTAGAAACACATAGCAGGGCGTGTCAATCGGTGGGATGGAACAACCTGGCTCCAAATCTCTCTATCTACAGTATCATGTCTCCAGAGAAGACAGATCGTTTTTTTTTTTTGTTTTTTTTTACAAAAAAGTTTGTAAGAATTTGGTGATGCAGATTTTTTGTTTAAAAACATTGAAAAGATGTGGAGCCAGACTACAGTGGAAGGCGATGGGATTGCAAAAGAAATCACTGGCACAAATAGCATTCAGAGTGAACAGCTGCACAGCTCTTAAGAATACAGTGATAAAAAGCAAATTTCAATTCAAGCATATCACAACAAAAGCAGATGAAAAGTGTGTAGAAAGATTTTTTTTTTGTGCAAAAAAACTGCTGCATGACTTCGAATACACAGCTGTAAAAATGTGTCAATGCTACTGTAGTGTTCCACCTGAAGTAACTGAAAGTAAAATGACAAAGCTCTGGAGAGACCAGGTACAAAAAAAAACACAATAGCTGTTTTCACATGTACACTGCTGAAAATATCTAGATTATTTCAGGAGGACTGCTCAGGATATTCTCCTGACCTGGCTGTTCTCTGATGCTATTTGACTGATTCATAAATGTAGTAATATCGGCACATATATGCAATAAAATTGGCCGACACCAATAGTCACTTCATATGCTAATATCGACCAATGTTATTGGCTGGCTGATTAATCGGTCATCCCCTTGTGGGGTAATCATAGTTCAATAAGTGTATCATTAGGTAAAAAATGGTAATGTCCCTTAGTGAGGATGACTTGTCAACCTTTTTGTTATGTTTTCCAGAAAAATAAATAAATAAATAAATGAAACAAAACAAAATAATTGTCTTGTTATTGTTGGTTCAAATACTGTAAACAAATCAGTGCAAGACATAAATATGAAGCAAAGCTCAACAACATTTTGAATGCAATCTTTTAAAGACCAAATCACAAGTCTCTTTGTAATTTCCACTTTCCTGAATCCATCTGAGCCAATCACTGCAAAGTGCTATTGGGGTCCTTCTCAAGGAAGAATCTTTTTTTTATTTTTTATTTTTATTTTTATTTTTTTTAAAAGGGTCATTTTCAGTTTTTAAAAAAGGTCCAGTCATTCATAAAAACAGCTGGTCACCTTTTTAATGCTATGGTTTGTTTGTTGGATCCTTTTTTCAGCTGCAGATTAATCCACATTTAGCGCTCCAGTGAGTCTTTGGGGTCGCATGATGTTGTATTTTTTTTTTTTTTTTTTTCCAAATCAACTACATTCTTGTGTGTTTGTCTGAATGAAGGGACGTGTCACCCAGTGAAACACAGTGTTGACATTCAGAGATCTACGGCAGAGAGGGATGAGTTCTATCAGGGTCTGGATACCTTGGTGTTGGTTATTTTAAACCTTTCCTGTTTGGGGGGGGATAGAGCATGAGAGAGCATGCTGGGAATTTAGCATACACAGTATCAGAATAAAAAAAAATATTATCTGCATGGAATACCATCGAACAGTTAAAACTGAGGAGAGAAAAATAACTCTTCTTGGTATAAAAAGAATGTTTCAAAGCTCTGCAGAAATTCAAAAATAGACTTCAAAGCAAAAGGTCTGTCTCAGATGGGTTATTATTTTTATCAATGCTATTTTTAGCTGTCCTTATGATTATGTGTCTTCAATGTGCTGAAGGGTGTAGCCGACAACCGAGCGTGCAAAACAAACATTGTATGGAGATGAGAATGTCAGTGAATGATGGGATCATGCAGTGCTCACACAAACACAGATGGGCTGCCATAGGCTGAGGGGACAGGGGACATCATCTGGTCCAACATACTGGAATTATTTCCATTGGGATTCTGACCCCGTCCCTCACAATACCCCGAAAGCATTGTTGTGTATTTCAAATCCTGCATAAAACATGTCATATTTAAGAAATCTGTTTCTGTATGTGGTCTTTTGTAACATAACGTGTTGGACAGAGCCGAGGTTCTTTGGCGCGGCAGGGAAGCATTCGGTCGATACCTCTTCAGAAAGATGAAATGTCAGGGGAGAGGGAGCCGAGGGCAGGTGTGAGGGGTTTGAGATGCTTCAGATTGCTGCGGATGGTTTCAATGTATAAGCAATCACCATCATCAGTGATTGCAGCTTCAAGCCAAATATCGTTTTAAATTCCATTTTGAGCATTAAAAGTCTCAAGCTATTCTCTGCTCATGAACTAACAACTCTGTGACATTTTTGATTGTCAACAAGCAGACACCCAGGAAACAAAGGAAGTGAGTCAGTCGCCGTGTCCTTCAGACAACCTTCCCTTTACAGCCAGACTGACAAGGCTCGAGACGTAAATTGATGCCATCATCATGAGCACACTCTAGGCTTGTATTCTATTCTTCTTTTTTTTTTTTTCCATCAGGAAAGTCGATCATCCTTTTCCTTTTACAAAATGTTTGGTGCAGTAGAAAAAACATGTTCACTTATCAGCCTATTAAGTTGTGTATCTTTCAGTTTCCCGGGACAATCCTTGAGCTCTGAAGTCAAGAGCAGGGGTTCTTCACACTAAGCAGAGGTGGTATTTCAATAATATATAACAAATCATTGAAGGAAGTATCACATAATTACGCCCACAATCAGTCACATGACTTATTTTGAGAATTTCATACACAGTTTATATTCACATGATGGACTTGATGAAAGCATGAAAGAACACTTTCATCTCGACACATTGGGTCAAATGCCTTTAATGCATGTTATCATGAAGGTGAGTCTCAAGTGTGCTCATGTTTCTAGATGCAAGTAATGCACACTTGGGACACAATATGTGTTCACTGTGATTGGTTGGCTGACAGAAGTCTCCAAAGAAGTGAAACTGATTTTCATTTCCTTATCCGCTCCCACAAACTAAAAGAAATGGTTTGCTCGTGTGATAGTCTCACCTTGATGTTTCCTCCACCAGGTGAGTGGCTCAAATTGTCCATGGAGCCCACTTTGGACTGAGCCTTTTCCCTGAAGCTCATTTTGTGAGACTCGATCTTCACGACGCCACCACCTGCAGCAAACAAAATCAATTTAGTCTTGATAACCATAGACATATTTAGGAGCAAGCACAAAAACAGACGCAGATTCCTCATGATCTTCTTAACCTTCAAGCATTTCTAAGTCAGCTCTAGAATCAAGCTGATCTTTCATTCTTTTTGTATAATTAGCTATTCTGGCTTTTGTCACCTGTCCTTATACTAATGTAGTCTAATCCGACCCTCCGGCCAAATCTTACATGAATAATACTCAAAGGTAGTTCTAATAGAGACCATGTAACACATCCTTTCAGAAACATGCATTAAACCATGCTCACCAGGCTTGTGCTTGATGTTGTCCTTGGAGCCGCACTTTGACGTCACCTTACTCAGATCCACCTTCTTGTTGAGTATCTGCACCTGTCAAATGTCACACAGGCCTTTTTTAACAGGAGGGATTTAATCATGGGATTAGGGTGTTTTTTAAACGGACATTTCTTCTTCATCAGATGTCTTAATCCCAATGTACACCTTAAATTACCACAATGACGATGAGCTGAGCTCTTCCAAAGACTTGAAAACAACATCTAGTGTTGGCACATAATCCTATTTTGGCAATTTAGTGATACAGAAACAAACGAGACACATTCAGATTGCATACATTCATACTATTCAAACTCAAGATGACGTCATATTGAGTATGAATAGTATGATCCTAAATCAAAGAATGCAATTTGTATGTATGTATGTCACATGTATGCCAGAAATACCTGGATGTATACTTCATAGGCAAGAATTTTTTTAAATTTGAAACAGGAGCATACTGATGATGAACCGCCCCACAATGCACTGTGGCTCGCAGACTGTTCAACCGCAGAGCTCGCCAGCCAGCCAAGTAGCAGCTTAAAATAAAAGTTCTGTGCTCTCATACATTTTACATGTTGTCAAAAAATATTCAAATGACTATGTAGCTGTATCAGTAAACGTTTGCATTTTACTGTTGAATTATATTTACGGACCGATGGCCTAGCTTGTTGCTAGCTCATCTAACGGAGCTCGGACCGATAGTACGTTGTGTGAGCGGTGTTTAAGTTGCTAACGGCATGCTGACGGTCAGGTTGGTATGCAGTATATATATTTGAGTATGTCGTAGGCAGTGTGAAGTATGTTGTTTCGGACACAGCCTCCCCCCCCCCCCCACCCCAGGAAATTTCAACCCAGTCCCAACCTTCTGGGCTGTAATTGGCCAATACTACTGTGCTGTGATTGGCTAGAAAAGTCAACAGTTCATTGCAAAGTGACAGTTTGGTTAGGTTTAGCTAAAATTCCTGTTTTTTTTCCCCCCAAACAGTCACAAAACACTGATGGTTTCAAATGACACAAACGTTTTGTTTACTCTTAGGTAAAAACCTTACAGGCTTCCAAACAAGCGCAGGGCTGGGGTTCAGAGCTGTGCTGCTTTTATTACAAAGGGAAGTTTCTGAGCTCTAAGAAGTCAGTTGCTTCAAGATGTTGTTGATTCCAGCTTGTAAAATAATTTGACAAACCCTTTAAAGATTGCGAGATCCCCCAGAGTCTGAATGCCAGGCACCAATAAAGGCCAAATGTATCTCAGCAAACAAGAAATCCCAGATTTACCTTTCTGGAGCTTTTACTGTCCTCAAGAAACCAGACAATCTCAACAGAGAAGGAGCAAATCACAGGCCAGTGCTGTTTATTTGCTCAATTTCATAATTTTTTTTAGTAAGTTAGTGACAGGGAAGGACAACACAGGTAGGATTTAAGGAAGCAAGGGGCTGTGAAGCAGGTTTTTGGGAAAGGGCTGGTACATTAGGCTTGCTTGCATGCTGTCCATTACTTCCGTTCTTCTTTCAGCCAATAGCAGCACTGTAACTTTACCCGAAGAGCTTACTGTATTTCTTTAAAGGCCGACTCTTTATATACTGTAAGACTTGCATGGACCATGGACCCTCTTTATCTGACTATTTCCCAATCGTAGCCTCTTCTTCAAGTCTGCTGCAAACTAGCTCTGACTATGGGCAGTACTTACTTTCCCTCCACCAGGAATATGCTTCAAATTATCCTTGGAGCCCAAGCGTGAGGTGATGTGGCTGAAGTCCACCTTTTTGGAGACTATATGAACCTATACGGACACAGCATAGCAGCAAGAGGGGAGGGGGGCATCAGAGGAGAGCAAGGGAGGGGAAATGTACAAGAGCAGAAGAGAGGAGAATAAAAAAGGAAAAGAGGAGAAGAGGATGTAAGGAAATAAGTAGAGGAGAAGTCACCATCACAGGTAGGGTTAGAAAGGAGAGGAACGAAAGGCTGGTGGGAGGTCCAATAGGAAACACTGAACAGGGTGGGGTAGTTAAGCTGTCTGAAATGATCAATTCAGTTGACTTTTCCATTTGAATATCGAAAGTGACAGACATCATAATGGAATGAATTTGAACCAAGGCTGGGGTAAAGGAAAGCAGAGGCTTCTGAACACCCCACATTTAACTGTGTTATAGAGCACACACATGCGTCACAACATATAAAGATATGTGCCAGTAGAATCCATGTGATGCACAGACTCATGTTATTAACACACACAGAAAGCTGACACTGTAGATTAATGACAGATTAGATTAACCTTACACATAAAAAACTCGACACATAACATTTGTTGGGGAAAGTTAGAGGTTGAAGCTCAAATAAAAACAGTTCCAAGTCTCTTCAGACACTCGACCACAACGTCACATTTCCGTCAGCGGTTGGCTGCAGCTCAGTGTCACAGTCTAAATGATAAATCTAATGTAACCCCCATCCGCAAAATCCCAGACCTTTAGAAAAACTTTGTTTCCAATTTGTAAGGGGTAGGTCTCTATAGTTTTTGATTATAAATTTGTTGTTTCTGTCGTTTTAATGTGCTTGGAATCTGGACGGCATTGGAAACAAGGGGAAACCTCAGTGTCCTTTCCAGAATAAGCAAAGGTTTGAAGTGAAATAAAAAAAACAGGTGATCAACCAGCAGGAGTCACTAGTGTCAGCAGCAAAGATGTGATCTGACACATGTGGTCAAACATTTGACAGGAAGAGAAAATATGGTTATTTTACTGTAAAAACACTCAGATAAGGCTTTATTGAAATATATTTGGCAGACAAATTAATATGGAACACATGAACGCTGGATTGAAATCTGGGAAATGTATTTTTCACTTCATGGGGACTTTTTTTCATTATGGTAGTGACTTAATGAATATTTAATGGCTGAGCTGCTGGTTGCTTCACAGGAGCTATTTTGGATTACATGATAATCAGTAGCTATGGCTTTCCTTGTCACAACTTAACTTATAAATGAAGTACAACCAGAAGAGGATGTAGTCTAATCATGACATGAGTTAGTGCTATTGGTTTCCTTTGAGGTTTTTTTCTCATTTCTTTGAAAGATCAAAGCAATGCACTCAGGAGTCCAAGTCAGCAGTGAAGAGAAACCACACCCTCGGTAAGGGTTAAGAACCGTCTTGGCTATTAAACCAGGAAGCTAATAGACCATGACAACAGGATAACCTTACTTGCAAGATTAGAAAATAGAAAATATAACCATTCATGTACTTAACAGTAAATAAAAGTCAACGTGTTAAGACTTGGAAGGGAAAATTGTGTTTTTACAAACTGTAGGTGCTTTTATTACTGACAAGCCTGTGGCTCGCTCTTGAATCCAGCCTTGAGCTCGCAGTAATTCAGGTTATTAAAAATAAACCAAACAATGAGAGGTGGTGGGAAAAAAGAAAACAGCAAAATATGCATGAAGAGAAAAGTCCAGTGGAGGGTAGGAGTGAGTGGTGATGTAGAGGAGGATGAAGAGGGAGGAAACTCACTTTGGCCTGGCTCGTATCTTTGGAGGCGAGGGACCTGCTCTGAGAGGCAGATGACATCTGGGGAGACAAGCCCACCCCAGGTCAACAACAACAACAACAACAACACAATACAACACACAGGAAGAGGAGGCGATGCAGGAAGTGCAAAAGATCAGGGGGGGAAAAAGAAGGTTGGGTGCACAAACAGATGAGCGGAATAATTAGAGGAGATAGAAGGATGCCTTTTGTTCGTTGCAACTTGGGTCTCGTTAATGTAGCCGCATTGCAGAAATACACTGCAAAAACCCACTTAAGTTTTATTACAGGATCAACACAGCAGGCCACAAAATGCAGTCGTGTGAATGGAAGTTGCATTACTATGCCATATAATCTAAGAGGGTGTTGCGTCCCCTTTTTTGCAAAAAAAAACAGGCAGGGCCAGTTTTAGGCTAAATCCGGATTAAACAAAGGCTACAACATTTCATTCTCTAAGTCTAGCTGTCTTCTTCAAGTTCTATTTGGAGTCTTAAAGTTCTGCAGAGACAGGACCTGGAGAATGTAATTTGAGCACATGAAAGCTTTATTCATCTTTAAAGAGTCAAAAGCCATGAGTTTCCTGCGGGAGAACTGGATTCGACTGATGAAAACCTTCAATTATAAACCCAAAGGTGTAGGCGTGTAGGGTAGCCCTTACATGCCTTCTTAAGCTAAGAGGGGGGGTCCTTAACTTTGACCTAAACTTCTGGTTCAGGTCATTTGGAAGTTGACTTTTTTAAGTTCCAATGTGTCAAAATGACCACAAACTATCCTTAGGACTAGGTTGGTCTCTGGTCGAACATGTAATAAGGCTGTTAGAAGTAGCACTGCACCTTAGACTGTAAGGTGAGAGGGTACACACCAAATTCAGGGAGGACAGTACGTGATGGGGGGAGATTGCGGGTCCTTATGGGTAAGTAATGGGGAAGTCCCCTGATTGGACAGGATGTAAAGTAAGGTATTAGGAAGAGGATACCCAGGTAAATGGTGCATTTCTTACCCAAAGCTTTTCTGTTTAATAGATCGTGTACAGATAAATCTTAAATCAACTTTGACAAAATATATTTACATGACGGCGTGAATTTCCATTTTATGATGGCTTCAGTTCAATTTCACAGTTATTCTAGTGTGTTAACTGAATTACTGTTGTAACTAATAAAAAGAATAGTTAAAGGACCAAAATGCATGATATTCACTGAATTAAATCATAAAGTGACCTTACTATATGATCAGACATGAAGGAAGCATGCTAATTTGCTGTCCTGGCTTCTCTGACAACAATGCAGCAGCCAGTATGTCCTCCTTCTAACTTTAGATTCTGCTCCTGAATGCTCTTGTATTCGTTTTGACCAGAGAAGGGAGGCGGTTTTAAGGCACCCCACACAGCTGTTTTGGACACCCCCTCGGTTTAGTTATCACAGCAAACCAACAGGTGCTGCAGCAAGGGAAGCTGGCAAGTGAACTGCTACAGTATAATATAAGCCTCTGCAGTTTAAAAAAAAAAAGTTTCACAACCAGAAACGTGGCAATACTAGGATAAATGTTGGAGAAGCTGTCGAACAATGGAGAGAGGTTTTAACACTGACGCAGAGCTGTGTCCACGACATGTCAGCCTACATGCACGTCGACTCTAGGGAGGAGGGGGCGGGGGGGGTGAGACAGCTCTCTTCCGATGTTTTGTATATGGATCGCAGTACCCATTTTAATCACTAGGTGTCAGGGTTACATATCGCTCCTTTAAAACAATAAAAGGAAATAAGACCCAAGTTTAAATAAACCAAAACTATCCTTTCAAGAGCCCACTCTATGAAACATCATTCCTCTACCGTTTTCTCCTCAGTCGTGCTCTACAAAGGTTATGAAGGTTGATAGAAAAGATGGGTAAAATGGTTTGAAATGAAGATGCAGAGGATTACAGAAAAAGATGCTCTAGCCAAGCAAAGTCGAGCCAAAGAGAGTAAAGAGGGAGATGAAGAACATTTGGACTGCACTTTGGTGTTACTAGTGATGCGAGTGTTTTAGCAGCTTTACACAGTATGCTGATTTAGATCGTAGACAAAGAGATAAGGCGTGCATCGACTGTGTTTATTACTGCAGAAGAGTTTAAGAAATAAGTGTGAAGAAACAGGTGAGGAGCGCCCACAGTGCCAGAAAACACATGCTATCAAAGCCAGAGGAGTAAGATTAAAACGCTACCTTCCCTCCTCCAGGCTGGTGCTTCATGTTGTCTGTAGAGCCGATCTTAGAGCGAACGTTACGGATGTCAGGAGCAGGTGCTGTGCTGGGTCGAGCGGTGGTCCTCGAGGTGGAGGTGGTGGTCGTGGTTGAAGAGGAAGTGACCCGGGTGGCGCGAGGCACCAGGGGCTTCTTCTCTGCTGCGCCAGTGGCGGAGGATGAAGTGGCCGCTTTGGCTGCTGTGGGTCGAGTGCGAGAGGCAGCGGTGGTGGAAGTGGAGCTGCGGGCGGTGCCGGTGGTGGTGGAGGTCTTGGGTTTGGTGGAGTCTGTTGGAGGTACAGTCATTCCGTGTTTATTGGTCTTTCATAGCATGCTGTCCTTTGTATTCACACTCTTTAGTAGTTAAAGTATTTTTTCTTGGCTGAACTAAAGACACAATACAGCATTTTAGGAAAAGTTCTTAATTGTTGTCATGCAGAGAGTCAGTGAAACAGATCATTAGGGTCCGTGCAAACAGGCGGATGAAAGGGAAACAGCTGATGTACCTGTCTTTAAATCTCAGTCATCTAATAGCAAATGTTGTATCTTAAAAGTTTAATAAGTGACTGCAAATGGTTGCTGTTTTTTTCCTTTTTAAATGATGTCATTCTCTTCTTCTGATTTGGGTGAATGCACTTCAGCATGCAGCATTGGTACCCATTTAAATCTGTTCATTCACATATACAGTAATAGCTATATGTCAGCTTATTTCTGTGCTGAGGAATGCTGTACCATGTGTCCTGCAGTCAATCCTCCCTGAGAGCCTTTGATATATCTCCAGCTCATGTTAAGACGTGTTTAATTGAGGAAATCCTCCCGCCTGCCTCCGTGTTTCTAAAGAGTAATTTGACTTGCAGTATGAACTCTGAGCAGATCAGACCACCAGAGGCTGTATCAGCAGGAGCTGCAAACTCCTGTCAACAGCAAGAGGACTGTAATCCACAGAGTGCTGAAGTGAAAGGTTTTTAACTCCCCAGAGCCTTTCAGCAATAAAGCCTTGCTCTCCCCCGCGAGCCTGCCCGCATTGTCATGGTCGGACTGTGTGTGTTGGAGTGTCACACTCCTGCTGACAGCTCTCCTGTTGCCATAATGTAAACTAATCTGTCGACAGGAGGAGTAAAGCCGTAGCTGTGCAGGAAGAGAGAGAGGGAAGGCAGGACTGAGGAGAAGATTATAAAAGGAGGAGCGAAGAAGAAAGAGGAGAGGAATATATGCAGGGAGCAGAAGTACAGAGGGAGGGAGAGCCCTGCTGTGCTGTTCAGGCTGAAACAATGGCAACAGTTGGTCAAAATTTAGAGGAAGCATTTTGTTTTGAGATTATTTTACATTACATAAAACGGAATTTTGCAGGATTTTCCAAATATTGTATGATATCCAAAACAAGCTCTCACAATTTCTATATTTAAAAGTAATCCGGATCCCACTACCTCACACATTCTCTCAAATAATTTAAAAATATAATCAATTTCTGTATTAGATTACTTATTGAGGGTATAATAATAATATATTAAAAGAAATTGTAAATGGACTTGGGCTTGTATAGCGTCTTCTAATCTTTTGACTACTAAGTAAAGCGCCCATTCAAACCTATGACGTATGGCTGCAGAAGCTGGGGATCGAACCCCCGACCTTCCGGTTATGAGACGACTCGTCCACTGATCCACAGCGGAGAATAATCGTATAGGAAAGTTGACTTTTCTTTTTTTCTCTAGTATGTATAACACTCAGTAAGATAAATACATTACTCTTTTAGGAGCAGACAGCACACTTGTTTGTTTTTTTAACTAAAAATAGGAAAGAGGCATTTCACATCTGATTTGCCACATGAGACACCTGTGAGAGGGCAGTGCAGATTAATGCAGCACAGCTTGATCCCCTGAACAGAGTCCAAACCTTGAACAAGCACACTGGGGTTCAAGAATTGTGGCACTGTCAGGAGTAGAAATACGTACATGTGTGAAAGTTGTCTTTGTATTTTTTTCATTAAATATCTCTTGTCTACCTTTACTGTTTGACTTCTGCAGACATGCAGAGGCTGAAACAGTTTTGTCTGAGTGTCTCCTGTGTGCACATGTACTATGAAGTCTTAAAAGAGGGCAGCCACACCTGTGGAAGTCTTCAGAGTGCCGGGCTTCTTCTCCTCTCCTGGTTTGCCGTCACTCTTGGAAGCTGAAACACAAACACCTATGATGTTATTACAAAGGCAATAAAAGCTTCTATAGCAAAAGAGCGTTCAATAATTTGTAACATTTAAGTGAATGCGTTCATTTAGTGAGGCCTAATGCTGGTTATCAAAGATGTGTCTGGAGTATACATGATGCGTGTGCGAGCTTGTCTGCCCATACCCAGAGGCTTCCTGGCTGCGGTGGTAGTGGTGGTGCTGCGTGGAGCAGCAGTTGTGCGCACTGATGCAGCTGTTTTGCTTGCTGCTGTGGTAGCGGTTCCATTTTTGGTGGCGGCGGTGGAGCCTGTTGTTGCAGAGCTGGCCTTTGGCACAAGGGGGCGTTTCTCTGCTGTGGTCTGCGGAGAGGGAGATTGACAAAAACACGGGAAAAGTCAGGTGAGGAGAGATAGGACAAACAGATGAATGAGAGAAAACAGCGGCAGCTTCAGTAAATCTGCTGGCACAAAAGTAGGTCATGATGCAACTTGTGCATGTCTTGCGCTGTCATGGGTTCATGCGAATGTTCAGTGGCTTCACTGAGAAATTAAGGTCAATTTCTTTTTCACGCGTGTGTGTAACATCTAGTCCAAGGCGCTGCTTGATGATTGCAAATTTCATTCAGCAGCGTATTACCCCTGCATAACCCCTCAGATGATGCTACGCTGCACATAAAGCTGAGCCATCGTGCAACAAGCTGGCCTTGCTGAACTTAGTCAAACCTGCAGCCATGGGCACTAAGAGGCTAAAAAAAAAAAAGAGGCTGTTTTAATTAATCTGTTGTGGTGTCACACTGGTTGCAGCTAAGGAGGTCACAGAGGGAGGGAGTTAGAAAGCTGATTGGTCTTTTGAGAGAGGAAGAAGAAGAATTAATTGCTTATTGTTTAAAATGACAACTTCCAGTTTAAGAGATTTGTCCAATGTGGCACCACCTGCAGCCACAGTGAGATGACACTGATCCTTTGATACAGACTCTGTGTTGCTTGTAAAAGCTGACCAAGACTGTTTTTATATATTGCATTAGGTTAGATTCATAGTATTTGCAGCAATTGCTTTTTTGATGTTTTCGCATTTATTGGAGGAAAATTTAGGCTTAGTGCGACAAGAGCTCCATTGCAGGAATTAAAAAAACAGGATTTTGCGATCAACCAGAATTTCTTCAGGAAATAAAATAAAAATGAGTCAATGCATGCAAAAAGGTACAGTAGATTGTCAAATTCCTGGTCCAAGGGAGCAAACCGATTTTTGTGAGTCCCAAAATTATACCAACTGTATGATCAGGTGTATTTTTCTCTTCTGTTAAGAACCAGGAGGGGAAGTATCAACAAGCAATTTAAAGATCTCTAAAGCTCGTTAATGATGCTGCTAGTAAGCATCCGGCGTAACGAACAGCTGATTAAACCCCATGTGGAATCCACACGTTGGTAGCTCTATCAGCTAAAACTTACCTTGGGTTTAACATCACGTGTAGTGGAGGTGGTCGAGGATGCAGGGCGGCTGGTGGAGCTGGCGGAGGCGGTTGAGGGTCGCTTTGGACCAGCAGCTGCTGTGGATAGTGGCCTGCTTGTGGTTGCTTTTTTGTCAGAGATGGAGGTGGCGGTTGTGGAGGGTGTGGGGCGTTTTGTAGTGGCGGTGGCTGAACCGCCAGCAGCCGTGCTACTCGGCCGTGTTTTGGCTGCAGTGCTCGGTTTGGTCACCCCAGCAACAGGCTGTGATGTAGGACCAATTATGCAGGAGTGATGTAGGGCAAAATAAGGAGGGAGAGCAAGGGAAAGAAAAATGAGGAAAATAAATGATAAAGGCAGGGAGGTTAAGCAGCTCAAGCAGCATTTAACCAAAAATCATCAAATATAAATGAAGTAAAATAAAATTGCCATGATGCTTGTTTTTCACAGCTTCTACCAGTTAGGACCTTAAATGTTTTTTTTGTTTTGTCCCGCACATAAAGTCGCTGTAAAGAAAGCAGCAGCAGAAGCTTCAGCAGGATGCATGGTGCATGATCGACAGCTTCCTTTGCAATGGAAACTCCTTTGTTTTGTTTATTTTTCTTCTCCGGTACATTGTGATTATAATTAACACTTATATAGTCTTATTAATGTTAATGAACATCATGTACATAAGCTGCCTATATAAGTTAAGAATTCTCTAATAAGTTCCTATTTGTTTTAAAAGCCTATCACAAATGTGTTAATAATTGTATAACTAACACGTTTAATTAACGTTAATAAGCATCGTATTAATGTTTATGACAGATTTATAAACTTTGAATAGGTTTCTAATGAGAGCCTATCAGTATATTGTAAGTGATAAGAAACATGTTAATTATGCTTTAATTAACACTTAATTAACACTAATTAGGACTTATTTGTGTTATTAAGGATCTTATAAGGTCTGATTAGTGACTTATTACCTATTAATTAATGCTTATTACAAGCACCTTAATATAAAGTGCTACCGACGCTAACATTAGCCGGCTTACACAACAATGCAGCTTGAGCTTAAGACAATTTTGTCCGCCGTTTGCTCTTGACTCCATGGTTGGAACATGAGGTGAGGGGGGGTTGGTGGTGTGTCGCTGGAGGAGAGCAGAGGCTTCAGTATGGAGGAGGTGCGGTCAAAAGCTACCACATTCTTCCTTTAATACCGGTTGTGCCATTACCTATTGACCTTATCTTAGTTTTAATGTTGCATATTTATCAGCCTGCAATTAAGTGCCTCACTTTTAATCACAAGATTTTTTTGTAATACTAGTAAAACAGTCTTGTTTGTTTTTACAATATATATATATATATTTTCTATTGGTGAATAGGAACAGCATGTCGTCCTTATAACTTACCTTAGTCTTCTTGTCTGCCAGGTCTTTGCTTGGTGAGGTGCTGCTTCCGTTACTTGCAGGTTTTGCTTTCTTGACCTTCTCTCCTGCATCTGCTTTTGCAGCTTTGTCCTTCTTCTCATCCTTCTTCTCCGCTGTCTTTTTGTCGGCCTGCTTCTCATCCTTATCGGTCTTCTGTTTTTCTACCGATTTCTCGGCCGGTTTGTCTTCTTTCTCTGTCTTCTGTGCTTTGTCCTCTTCTTTCTTACTTTCTTTCACCTCTGCTGTCGCCGTCATCTCGGTGTCAGACTTCGTCTCCACCTTGTCAGAACCGATATCGAGTTTGGCGGCTGTCGGCTGTTGCTCTGGGGTCTTTTCCACTTTGTCCATGTGCTGCTCTTTGACATCCTTCACTTCGGTTTTGTCAACCTTTTCAGAGTTTTTCATCTCGGTTTTTTCTTCCACTTTTTCCACATTCTCTGTTTTCTTAACTTTGTTCTCTGCCTCCTCTGTCACCTGAACTTTTTGGACGTTCTCCGCCTTGTCCTCAGTCTTGAACAATTTATCGGGGGAAAATTCTACCTTCACTTTGTCTTCCTTTTCTGCCTTCTGTTGCATCGACTCTACTTTCTCTTTGTCCTTTTCAGCCTCCTTCTTTTCTTCTTCCTTCTTTGCCTGTTTCTCAATCTCTTTGGTTTTTTCTGCCTCTTTCTCCTTTTCCTTCAACATTTCTGCCTGTTTCTCCTTCTCTTTCAACTTTTCGGCCTCCTTCTCCTTCTCTTTCAACTTTTCTGCCTCCTTCTCCTTCTCTTTCAACATTTCTGCCTCTTTCTCCTTCTCTTTCAACTTTTCTGCCTCCTTCTCCTTCTCTTTCAACTTTTCTGCCTCCTTCTCTTTCAACTTTTCTGCCTCCTCCTTCTCTTTCAACTTTTCTGCCTCTTTCTCCTTCTCTTTCAACTTTTCTGCCTCCTTCTCCTTCTCTTTCAACTTTTCTGCCTCCTTCTCTTTCAACTTTTCTGCCTCCTCCTTCTCTTTCAACTTTTCTGCCTCCTCCTTCTCTTTCAACTTTTCTGCCTCCTTCTCCTTCTCTTTCAACTTTTCTGCCTCCTTCTCCTTCTCCTTCAACATTTCTGCCTCTTTCTCCTTCTCTTTCTGTGCCTCCTTCTCTTTTTGTGCCTTCTCTGTCTCTGTCTCCACCTTGCCTGGAGTCGGATTGCTCACATATTCCACCTTCACGCTCTTCTGATCGGCTTTTTCCAGAGGTTCAAAGAATTCTATCTTCTTATCATTGTCTTCCTTCTTCTCAGTTTTCTCCATCATGCCAGATTTGACTGAAATAAAAAGGATAATTGTAATTAAGAATAATGCCAACAGATCAGACAGATTTTGAAAAATGGCTCCCTGTGCACATACACATCAAATACTGAGTTAATCTGCATCTTTTATACCAACATCATTTCAGGTAAAATAAGGCTGCTGTTGCCCTTGAGTTCTGTGTTCATGCCAGAGAAAAAGAGACAAGTACTGACCTCACAGATATTTATTATTGGTGAAGGTGAAAAAAAGGAATAGTGAAGATAAAATTGCCATTCGCTACAACATAAGTAACACGTTAAAGATCTAATTGATAAATAAGCCACAGTTGAAATCCTTTAAAAATTATGAGAATGTTGATAAAAAATACCTGTTTTATAAATCTTACATGTGACATACAATTCAGCCGACACTGTTCTGTGTTGTTTCTACAGCACAGGAAACAAATTCTCAAAAAAAAGTCTGAAATCCTGAATAAAATGCCCTTCTTTAGGTTCAGTGGGGAAGGGTGATTTTATTTTCACAGGTTCCTTTCATGTCAGTGCTCCTACGTGGGTCACTGAAGCAAAACGTGTCCTCTGTGCAGATTGATTTCCGTTGCTCGAAGGCAGGTTGAACTGTTCTATTTGTTTGAAGACTGAACAGAGACAAAGGACTCAGAGAGCGAGAGACATGGGACTGAGTAAAAACACACAATTTGCCAGACCAGATGACAAGGAGATAGACAAAAAGGTCATACTGTCGCTGACATGGTCCTAATCATCCATCCACATAAACTTAGAAAAACAAAGGCAGAGAAAGATAGCGTGAGAAAGAAAAGGTATTACAGTCCCATCTTCCCTCACATCAAGTCTCACTTCCTGTATCCCCATGACAGATCATCCCTCTCCTGTACTTCTTGTTTTGCTCTACATCTCCCCCTCCCCTTTCCTCTCCACTTCCTCCCACTCCCTCCTTACAGTCTCCAGTGCTTTCTACTATTACTGTTTCAGATGTGTTATTTCCATCCTTGGTCTCTGTCTTTTTTATTCTGCAACATATAGACTTATAATTAAACAACCCTATCTCTTCCTGTTGCCCAGGTCACTACACTATCAGGGAAGGAAGCAGCAGGAATATAAAAGTGAACGTAAGAGAGTAGGATAAACCCAAGATCTTCTTCTGAAAGATCTGATGAGAACCTCAGAACCTCAAAGCAAAAATCAATCAAAGTACATTTTGTTTCCTAGTCAACAATACTGCAGCTGAAAGCTTCCTGAACAACAGTCTACAGCTGATTGTATTCTCAGGGTACTTTGGATCAATACTGGCATTGATGAGGTTTCATATAAAGATAAGATTGGATTTGAGTTTGATTTGATCAGATATATAGGCGCTAATAATGGGGGTAAAAGCTTTTTCTTGTTCAAATATTTGGCAACAATTTATAAATTACTTTGTTTCTTTTCAGCATATGACTCCTTATAAGTCATTACTAAGCATGCATTAATGCGTTTAATGAACAGCTTATGGGATAGATCTTTTTCCTATATAACAAACTAGTATCGGGATCAGTACAGCTTAAAGGAATATTTGATTTGATTCCTTGTTATCATTAAAGGTAATGTCTGTTTAAAGGTCACATATTATCCTCCTTTTCCACCAGTTTAAAGAAGTCTCTGAGCTCCGCAAAACATGTCTTTTAGTTTGCTTGCCAAAAATCCACTCTGATCCTGTATTTGATCATGTCTATAAACCCCTCTTTTTCAACCCTGCTCAGAACAGGCTGTTTCTGTGTCTGTACCTTTAAATGTAAATGATCTGTGTCTGGCCACGCACCTCTGGAAGGGCTTGGGTGTATTTCGGCATTCTTGCACGATGTCCTATTGTTTACGGTGAGAAGGCAGACTCAGAGGGCAAAAAAAAAAAAGTTGCTATGTGAGTCTCACCCACCTGGGGGAGAGGTTACTGCCCTTTGTGATGTCACAAAGTGAAAATCTCCAAATAGAGTGTAATAACTATGTTTTCCTCTTCATTAGTAATAACAAAGGGTTTTTGGGCTTTCAAATATTGTTTGCCCCTAAATAATCAATGATTACTGATTACTGCTAATAATGAACCATGAATCACTCATATCTTCATACGTTTTGCTGGCCTTTCCTGTAGGTAGCATCACTCAGCAAACTGAGGAAATTGTTAAAGATTATGATTTAGGCACAAAAACTGAATTTCTCACTATTAATAAGTAATTACTACCAGGTGAGTAAACTCGTATTTAAAGACACAGTAGTCCAGTAGTTGCTTTATAGTGACTACTAATACCAATATACATGCTTATAAGCTCCTATAAACTAGTTAATGTGCACCTATAGAGTGTTACCAGATTTTCTCATTTCATTTTAACTGATCATCTGTCACCTCTGTATTATACCTTCTTATTGAATTCTGTAGTTTTACTCAAAAGGGAACAGAAACTAGCAGCACTGATCTGCTCTGAGAATAAAGAAAGAATTCAGTGTCACAAAACAACACTTGAAGCAGAGTTTGTAGTAGTTTATTTTTAGACCAGACTCACTGATGTGAATAAAGACCAAATACTATGAGTCTGGATGACGCTGCTGCCCTACTAAACCAAAATATCACGCGATGTAAACAAGCTAAAAGAAGATTTGTCTCATCTGTTGACTCACTGCATGAAACATGGGCATCATCTGACCTCAGGTGATGCTGACCTAACAACGAGTTCAGCTGAGCACCAAATATACTATACTGACCCAGTTTAGTACAGGATCCTCTGATGATTCTTTCTTTTCTTAAAGATAACAACAGAAAAGATGACAGATAGGATCATCTGCTGTAAATATTAATGGATGACACCTGAGTAACGTCACTCATTCGTTACTGCAGAGGGATTTGGAAGCCCGTTAATGGTGGTCGCCATGCTAGAAATGCTGTTTCACCTTAACTTTCAGTCAGCCTAACACCAGGCAAAGCACTGGAGCTGAGGCTGGTCTTTTTTTTAGTTTTTGGCCCTTTTATTGTGTGCCTTTATTATAGAGATAGGATTGTGGATAGAGCCGTAAATCAGGAAGAGGGAAAGCGGGGAACGACATGCGGGGAAAGGAGCCAGAGGACGGACTCGAACCCGAGCGCCCCCCCCCTGAGCCAGGTCTTAAGCCTTCTGACAAACAGCTACATGTACAAGTACATCAGTCAGGTCAGCTACACACCTTATTGTGAGTAACCCTTATAATTCATCAAATAAAAAGTGATGAGTTATCAAAAAAGTACCCCCTGTACAGTGTGCACCAGTAGAGACATGAGCTAATCAGACCTATTACATTCCTAGACATTTTATTGTAATCATACAATCAGACAATTAACATGGCAGTATTGAGGTTGTTGTGGGGGGTGGGGTGTGCTGAGGGATGAGTGAGTTGTGTCTGAAGAAAGCAATTGTTTTGATCTGAAAATCTGCTATGAGAGTGGCATAAGTAAGCCTTTAAAACTAGAGAGGACCACTGACAAAGAAAGTGATTTGAACTCAAACTTATACTGCTACCTGTTGTGTTTCTGACTCATATGAAGTCAGAGAAATGGTGTCCAAGGAGGGAAACTGAGCCAAAATGATTGTTAAAGAAAGGGTAAAACTGAAGGAGGGATGAGGTGGGGGGATGGCTTAAGAGCTTGAGTGCTGGTGTGCAATATATTGATCAGCAGATTAAGAGCTGAGTGGGCGGACAGAAGGCGAGCGAGATGAAAGACAAATAATGAAGGAACAAAAGAGGGTAAAAAAAAACCCTGACCTCATTAGGATTGTTTACACATTCCTTTTTCCAATTCTGTGTTTTTGCAGTTTATGTCTTTTTTTTTTTAATACTACCAGGCCAATTATAATACAATACTCTGAAGAGAAATATGCAAAACCACAATAGGCTGAAAAAGAGACAGAGGGAGGACAACAGAGGAAGGAAAGGAGGGAACAAGCCGAGTCAGAAGTGAGTAGAATGAAATTACATTGTTTGTTTACATAAGATGCAGGAACCTCTGACCTGGAGCAGTGACATACATCAGACCTTACAGGGGGGGAACACAAATCAGTGACTGCATAAATCAAACAAAGGTGACCTAAATAAAGTGAGAAAACAGAGGGACAGGAAGGAAGGTAGGGAGCAAGACAGAAGGAAAAGTTTAAAAAAAAAAACAAAAAAAAAAACACTGTGAACAAAGAGAGGCTCAGGAGATAAACTTGATCCTTTAATTAGGGCAGAAACCCGATACGTGTCACAGCTGTGGGAAGCAGAGAGGTGGAAATTGCTTCATTTAAGCAGACAAGACATGACACCTAACCTACCTACTCTCTACTGTGAGACCCTTTTCGCCCACAATGCTTTTCCTTTTTTGGGAACATATCCTCTTTACCCAGAAAAAGACTCTCCGCCTGTTTTCAGACAAAGCACCATCAGGTACAAATGACCCTTTGACCAGCACATTCTTTCTACAACAACGAAGCAGAAAGCACTCAAACACCAGAGGAATGGGACCAGAGGGAAACATACTATGAGCTCGAGTCTTTGGACAACAACAAAAAAATGAGCGATGATTCACCTCCCAAGAGAGGGGCATCAATTATTGATGGAGCTTTTGATTGGAATCATCAATCACAGTTTCCCTTGAGGCTGTGGGTTGGTGATAGAGGGCAACTCTGAGAGAAATATTTGATGAGAACATAAGGGTGGAGTGGCGGTCAGACATGATGTCAGTAATAACTCCTGAAGTGCAGTCATGACAATATGAGAGCAACATTCCCCATCAAGTATAGCCAAAGCTTTTCATACAGCTGCGTCTGTTTCAGGGTCTGAGTTAAGACTGCTATGGGATATGAGAAGGTCTTACCTGGAAGTGTTTGTTTTTATTGCAAAGTCACAGTGATTTGAATTACTCTGTTAATTCACAAGTAAATCACAGGAAAATCGAAATGTCTTTTTCGGGCTCTACTGCTAACGCAGTCCGAAGTGAAGCCGCTGGGGATCTTATATTCTACTAGTTAAACTGAGACTCAATAAATGACCTCTGTGATGTTATGGACCTAAAAAACTAACAAGAAAATGCTTCTTTGTGCAGTGTTTACGTCGCAAAAGAAGTCTTGGCTAGAGGTCGTTCAACACTAACCGCTGCCTTCACCAGATTTAAAGAGAAATTGGTATCCGTCCCAAGAGGCATATATCGTCTATTAGACAATGACTGCTGATGGGTTTCCGAGATTGGTTGGAACCATACCACTAATGGTGTGCAAAAGTGACAAAATTGCTTAACATTACCTGAGCGGGCCGCCACACATGGAGTATACACACATAGAGTCAGAGTGAGGGGCTGCACACGGGGGTGCTCAAGGGCACCTCTGAAGTAACCAGGCTTTGGTCAGTTACTGAAGACCCTCTGGTTCCCATACTGAGTCCATACAGACTGACCTACCCCCCCCCCCCCCCAGATGTTTTCAAATGACTCAGTCTAAACATCACTGTGCATGTGTTTGACATCTCCGACTGGCTTTGCACCAAGTCTCGCCAAACCGTTACATGGCAGTAATGTTGCTGTTGCCACAAATGCAACACAGCCCATGCAAAGGGTGTGTCAGCTGAATCTCAACCTGCTGTTTTAGCAGAGCTGCTGAGGCACCAGGATGCCCCCGGGTTCTCTAACTCTTGTATAATAAATGGCTCAGGACAGAAGAGAACAATGAGCATCTGGGTGCAGTGAGCCAGTTCATCAGAAGGTTTCATTAGCATAATGATAACACTTACAGCTCATTTAGGGCTGTTAAGCCTGGACTCTCCTGAAGAGCACCGCCTCAACCCAGTGTTTTTCTATTATTCTTGTCTTAATAATATGGTAAAATATGCTGACTCGTCTTTAACATTAATGAAGCTCTTAAGGTGTCTCACTTTGTTTTATGTATGTAAGTTTAAACGAGCATGTCTGATATTTTAACAGCGGTAGTTGGGATTAATATGTAAACACATTAGCATACCCATAGCCACAAAAGCCTTTACTTATTTTTGGGAAAATGTACACTGTTCACTGTAGAACTGTTGAATAACTGAACTGAAGGATGTTAAGTTCAAGACAGCTTTTTCTTCAAACTTATGACTTATGCAAGTTATGAGACATTTGTAGTTACAGAAAGGGAGAAGTGATCGAAGTAGTTATCTTTATCTTCCAAACTGGATGTAAACCATAAATGCAGATGTTTCGATAAAACTCTCCATCTTTGAGGCGCTGGTGGCGCAGTGGTTAATGCGCCCATGTATGGAGGCTGCAGTCCCCCAAGCAGGCAGCCACGGTTCGAATCCGACCTTTGGCTCCTTCCCTGCTCTGTCTCTCCCTGATTTCCGACTCTATCCACTGTCTTATCTCAACAATAAAAGCCCAAAAAGCCAATAAATGAAGCTTAAAAAAAACTCTCTACAGCTGAATTCTACGGCCTTCATTTGGCTCCTCAAGTGGATTATGTAAATCAGCTCTTAACGGATGCTGTCTCATTAAAACCCTGTCACTCTTTGCTCCACAACACTTGAGGCTTGGGAGCATTGGCAACAGCATTCTCTGTGAAGTGAACGATACACTCCATCACTGCCCTTTGGTAGTACATAAAATACGCTGGACACGTTGAAGTGGTTGTGAAGTGGTAACAGAGTGGAGCATGAGATAGGACTCTGAGTTAGCTGGAGTATGCAGTGAAGATGCTGAACCTTGTAAACCTTAACACTGTTGTTCGTTCGGTTTTTAGGTGTAACAGATGCACGAAGCACACGTAGAGGTGGGCACTGTTGATCCAAAATGTCCCTTTCTTAACCGTTAATCCATTAACAAAGACGTAAACTTTGGTTTCATTTAATCAGTTGATTCCATTATTAATTAACTGAAATTGCAATTAATGTTAATCTGTATTGTCAAAAAACAATGTCAGTAGATTTGAGTTCTTCAAGAGGCCATGATGACTTAGAACACTCAAAAAGACAGATTTGTGAGTATTTAAAATCTACAAATAATAGAGACTTTTTGGATATATTGAGTGTTTTCTCATTATCCCTGTTTTTACACAATGGTTGAGTTTAAGTAATCCTTAATGCTGACATTGCTTGACAATGATTCTTGTGATTCAGACCATGTAAACCATTTCAAGATCCAACCAACACAGCAGCCACAATCTACGCATCTGTCAGACCACCAAAAAACTAGAGGTGGGCAGTAAACCCGTACCGTCACTGGTATTACATTCTGCTTAGACATGGATTTTAGCAACACCGTCATCCCGTTAAAATAAACACGTTTCTTTGTAGCGTGCACGCAAGGCAACACTGATTGCTCAACCTACCGGCAACAGTGGCGGTTAAATAAAAGTAGCATGATGCATCTCCATGACAACGGGTCTACCTGCTGAACGGGTTGAAACTAATAGGTCGCTTGTCTTAAGTCCAAGATGATAAAAAGAAGGAGACTGTGGCTTTGGCCACTACGACAATCTAACAAGTCTTTATGTTTTATTTTTCTTACCGTCTGAAGGTCTACTAATCCTTTTCTGGTTTTGAAATTCCCAATAAACTTGACCATAAACTGAATTAAAGTAACAAAAATGACGTTTTATAATGATTTTTCAAATTAACGTCCATGTTAAAATATTTTAAAAGGTTAAATAACGTTAATTAGTGATCAATGGATTAGCTGACATGTGTCCAGCATTGCAAACACAGCACAACTCACAAGCACAGTTTTTTTTTATTTGCAGCTAACCGACCATCAAAAACTTGGTTAAATCTGGGTCTTCTCATTGCATGAGATTAGGTTGACTATTTGATGCAGCCTTACTAGAAACACAATTACACGGATAACAAACCATATTCCATGACAGAAAAAAAAAACAAGTATGTCAACCAATTAAAATACAGTGCTGCGCTGTGACGTCCATCAGAACAAAACATTAAGCTCATGTCCCAAAGCCATTTACCACAGCAGACTCTTCAATTCAATGTTCCAGACTTAACATAATGTGAAAAATATCTGCTTGATTCTTAAAACAGCTGAAAATCCCCCTTTAAAGCATGAAATATTATAAAACAAAATGTGACCTGAAAGGGGATTAATACAGATTTTCTTTTTTCCACCAACCCTGTTTTATATTTCTCCCTTATTTCACTTTTCATCTTTTGTTCATTCTCTCAACTCCTAATGCTCCCTCCATATTTCCAAGCAAGGTTCAACCAAATCCAATACGTCCTGTTTTCAAACCTCATACATTCATCTGCATCTTTCTCTATCCCTTTTTCCATATTTCCAATTTTTAACCCATCTCAATCCTCTTCCTCCTTTTTTCTCTTTTTCAAATCTGCTTATCCTAATTCCCCACAACCCCCCTAGAGAGAAGAAGCAAAGAGCGGGGTATAGTATACTGCACATGTGAAGCTCATACAATAGAGCTGCCTTCACTACAGAAAAACAATTTACCTCCAAAGGGTCTTACTTCATCAGGAGTCATGTATTTTTGAGCTTTATCAAGTGAATAGAAAGGGTTTCCACACAACTGGCGCTACAGAGATCTGTTTCCGACCTTGGTATGAAAGCAACCAGATGTTTAAATACAACACACTGCCTGTGGCTCGATGACACTTCCATGCGCCTGTTTAGACTTCAGGGGAAGGGAAATTAAGATTACTGCCCCTTTAATACTCTGGTGGCCAGGCTGGCAGACTATTCCACTCTCGGCTTTGTGACAAGCAGTGAAAACAACTGCTGCATGCAAGCAAGGAGGGAAGAAAAAGATAAAGAAAGGGGCAAATAAAGGAAAGAGGGAAAATGTGGAAGAGAAAGAAAGTGGAGGCAAAAGGGTCATTAAAGAAAGCACCATCGTACTGGACGAAGCTTCCCAGTCAGTGACCCCATTTTGGCTAAAAAGTGGTCATCATTCAATGTGACCGTGACCTGCTTTCAGCCATCTTGGCTCTGCCCATATACCAAGAATCTAATGAGCATTCAGAGCAACAGGAGACATAAGAAAGAGCTCAACATAGAGGGCATCATAGACAAATAGGGAAAAAAAAAAAGATGTAAAGCATGGAGCAGGACGCTGGACAAAGGCAGAGTCGCCATCAGCAATAATGAGCTTTGTTATCCTGACCCTGCATCCAAATGTCATCTGAAGAGTCAGCTACTATACAAGCTGTAAGCTTATTGTGCTGCAACACACATTTGCATGCACATCAACATTCACTCTTGTACTCGTAGCACTTGTTTGCACAAATAGTACATCAAAGACAGTATAGCCGTTATGCCAGTAGCCACACACTCTAAATAAATATACACACACCCTTTTCAGTTTGTGGACGATCAGTGTCTAAAATTGGCACACTGTCTTTGTCCAACACAATGAGACAGACACTACTATCCTAGAATTTCAAGTAGCCCGCAGGGGGCTGCTCTATTGCTGTCGACTTCGCTCAGCTTTTCATTCTTTCTCTTTCACTCTCCCTCACTCACTGACACTCCTCCTTTCAGTCTGCCTCTGAAGATATTTCTAACCCCGAGCCATATGCAAGCTTAAACCAGAAAACCAAATTAGGTTTGAAACTGAGTCCTGTGAATTAAATGAAGCGTTTGAAAAAAAAAAAAAATGAATGGAGTATCACTTTCTTTACCATCGGACCAATAATTCTACACATAACGGTGCATGTTGAGAGCACAGAGAAGCTCATTATGATGTCTTCATCATCATCTGCAAGTGACTCAATTATGAGAGAAGTACTGGTATGTCTTTGGATGGGCAGTACATGCTTTCTTTCTGTGCTTCACACACACAGAGCCACTGAGAACTGATCATAGACATCACTTAATCAAGACAGCGTTATCCTCATTACCATTTTTCTTACCGCCTGCATGCTCCACCCACTTTATCTCTTCAGCACGAAAACAACCCTCTCTGGGGAGTCTACATTTTTAAAGACTCAATTATTGGACAGTCACTTTTCAGCAGGTTTAAATCCTATATTTTTGAGATTGCAGATGATTACTCTGTTGATAATTGTACTGTAAATTGTAATGTTTGATAATACAAGCATCTGATCTATCCATTCATAAAATTCATGTTCATATTCAAAACATCTCTTACTGTGCAAGCAGTCTGAGCAGTTCAACAGCAGCAAAGCTGTGGGCAGCAGCCGTGTATTCTTCAAACTCAGTTTGTCAACATGTCTGCCAGTCAACAGCTGAAGAATACGATCAAGAGTTAAATGGCAGAGATGGCAAATAAAGCCTGTACCTACCATCCATTGTAATGAAGGGATTTGTGCTGGAGTTCAATCCGTGGTTGGTATAGTTACCAGTGGCAAGGTCACCATCAAAGTCCTCTGCCAGTGTTGATTTGCCGCCAGCTAAAAAGTCTACACCAGCACTGGTGTTGAGTTTAAAATCCGCTCCAAAGCCTGTATCTTTCGCCATGTCAGATTTGCTGCCAGTTTCCGTTTCATTGTTGTAGCCCATAAACAAAGCAGAGCTGGTGTCCATGCTGCTGAACCCCTTGGGACTGGGTGGCACCGGAAGCACAATGCCACCTATCTCCTTCTCCTCCTTAAAGCCCTCTACTGGGGCCTCTAGTGGTGACAGAGGGAAGCCAGTATTGCCATCCTTCAGTGGTAGGAATGGGGAGAGATATAGGGGTGGTTCAGGTTGGGCTTGACGCAGGTCAATTTGTGTGGTGCCCGCTGCCGAGAGGGTGGGTGGTGGGGTCGGGGACTGGTCTTCTGCAACAGTATGTGAGCGCTTCATGGAGTGTGGTGAGCGACGTTGACCACCCATGGGTGAAACCAGCTGGTCCAACCCTGCCCCATCTCCACCTGGGTATTTATCAGGAAGATCTAAACTGGTTGGAACAGACAAGTGGGAGCATTCAGACATTGCACGACGCATAGCCTTCCTCTGCTGCTGCGCTCGACCCATAAAACAGGGCTCCAACTCCTCCCCTTCCCCTTCTTCTAAATCATCTTCTTCTTCACTGTTGTCCCTTGAAGAGCCCTCGGATAATTGACGGGTGACAAGGGCTGCTCCAGCCATAACCTTGTCCTCCTTCTCAAAGTGGTTGTCATTGGCATCTCCAATAACGCAGTAGTTCGGGGCAACCTGGGGCATCGCAACCTTTGGGCTGCATTCAGCGAAACCGGAGTTTTTCCACGGTTCAGATGGAGAGTCTCCATCAACTGGAGAATCGTCCATCAGCGAGGCTCCCATAGAGTGTGGATGCACTGCACTAGTGGGTGAAGGGAGCTCCATATGCCTGGCTGGGGATCCAGGAACTGGTGGAAGGGAGACCCTGCTGGTGCCCCCACATCCCAGGCCAGAGAGTAGTCTGCCAGGGGAAGCTGGGGAGGGCGATGGGGAGGAAGACAGAGGGCTGTCTGGACTTTCTCCTGTGCTCCCCAGGGAAGCATTGCCAAGGGAGGTGCTTCCAGAGATGCCCCCAACCTTGCCTGGCGCCTTCAGCTCAACGTCCATGCTGCCCCTGCCCGGCTGCTCAAACAAGCACAGCTTGTCTTCATCCGTGAGTCCGGTGGATGCCAGAGCCCCAGGACCCACAACCAGACTCCTCGGGGTGCCCATGTCCATGCCTGAGGGATGCTGCCAATCCCAGCTCTGAGCCGGCACACCGGGTGACAGGGACGGCACCTTGCACAGCTCACTGTACTCTGCGAAAGGAGAGCCAGTCTGCTGATTGGAGAGAGAAGACATGCTGTCTCTCCTGTCTTTTCTCTCGCTCCCCCTTTCTTTGTTTCACAGTCCCTTTGTCTCAGTCTTTGTCTCAGGGTAATCTCTACCACTTGTCTTCTTTTATCTGCCTCTTTTCTTTGTTGTTCTGCACTGTTGTGCCTTTTCTGAAGTCACTCAGGTGTGCTCTGCACCCGGATTGCTCGTGTGTGTAGTCTCTCGTGCTGTGCCTCTGCTGTGAACTCAATCACACACTGAGGTGGAACTCAATGTGCAGCTCTCTCCCTTATTCCCCTCCCTCTCTCTCTCTCTCTCTCTCTCTCTCTCTCTCTCTCCCTGGTTCTCTCACTGTTGAGTACAGTCGTCATATGACCCAGTTGTGGCTGCCAATTGGCTGCTGCCTGATCCAAGATCCCACCCACAGTGGTGGAGTGAGTAAGCCCCCTCCCCTAAAGCTTTCTCTTTCAATCCACGTTTTTTTCCCTCCCCCCCCCCCCACCCAACCCCTTTTTTTCCCTTTCATTCTGTTTAATGATAAAAAAGCACAACGTGTACACACACACACAGTTCTGTCTTTCCCCAGGGGGCTGAGTGAAGGCTGAGGATAGATGTTACAGGGGGGGGAAAGTGGTTTTGATTTCAAGACCTTGCAAACTATGACACTCTGAATCTCCAAACATCTGTTAACACATTTTGCATTGACCCGCACAAGAAGAAACACAATGAATGTATGGCTCACTATATCTACCTGTGACTACACTTTTTCACTTTGCTTTAGACAATGTCTCTGTACTGCCTTTCTGTGTGAATTGATGTTGAGCTTAATGTAAAATACAAAATATTCTTGGTTCAAAACTTAAGCTTGGTGGCAAGACTACTTTGTCTATAGGAGTGCTTGATCAAACAAGAACATACACCTTCCATCATATTCCCCTGTGAACACAAGTCAATGTGATAATGTTGTGCCTGTATTCTAACCCAGATTTTAACCCAGATGTATTGACCAATGCACAAATGTGAAGCTGGAAGGACAGGACAGGGCTGTGATATTTAGAGGTTTGTGTGTGTGTCTGGGAGACATCAGCAATCAGCAGCTACAACTGAAGCTGAAGAAGAAATTTGTAGTTCACAAATAGCCGATGAAAACATCTCCAAAATTTGGAAACAACAAGGTCCAAGAGTTAATGTTCCTAATAGCAGATGGCGAGTTCAACAACAATGACACAGGGACTGGTAAGGACTAGTTTTTTTTTAAAGACATGTCACTGCCTGATTCATGTGATATATACGTAACATCAAGCCTGACTTGCTGACATAGCAAGAAAGATAGCAGAAGAGGGAGAGAGCAGAGGAGAGGAAGCATGGCAGGCGATAGGGTCACACAGTAAATAACACACCACCAATGTAAATGTTTGGTGATAGAATTGTAAATTATTGCATGCAATACCACATCATGTATGTGTGCATGTTCACTTCTCCTATAGTGTTACCAGGCTAAATGCTCAGCATGAGGTGGAAGAAGAGAAAGAAGAAAGGGAGATGGTAAATGGTAGATGGATGATGTGTAAAGCATCTAGTAGAGACACCCCGTTTCCTTTCATACTGAACCTTGTCCCATGAGGAGAATCCCACTACATTACCTTCCTCACTTGTACACACACATAAACACAGAGAGGATCCAAAAAAAAACATGCACTTGATCAACTATAAACCCAGATGTACACATAGAGAGTATTCTCCTTGGCAATCAGTCTGCCAGACAGACACACTGTAGAAAGATAGACATGCCTATTTATACATGAATACAGTCAAAAACAAACAGTTCAGGCCTGATCTCACACTGAGGCGAGCCTGTGAGCACTTAACAAGAACTCAGCTTGGCATCTTGCACAGAAACACTTTCACTTCCATTTCAGCCATTTCTGTCTTGCCAATTCCACCAAAGCTGTGATTTCCAAGAAGTTATGTGAAACTGGCAAAGATTTACTGGAACTGTGGTGATTTAACAAGCTGCAACATGGATTAATTGTGCCTGAACTTGTTCAAAAACTTCAGATAGTTAAGAGATTGACTGGTAAACTTATTTGCTGTAATTTAAAAATATATATATATGGTAAGGAAACTACAGCTGATAGCCTCTCGCTTTGTACATTTTGCATGTTAAAAGAGCAAATTCTGCCTTCCATTACCTTCATTTTTTAGAGAAAACTGGGGCTTTTTGAACGAGGGCTTTATCACAGACAGTGAATGCATTTCTCTCTTCTTGTACTGGCTAATATCTTGTGATCTGATCCTCATGGCATGACAAATTCAACATAATAAACGTTTCCCCAGCAGCAACTTATAGCTGCAACCACATACAGTATGTCGATTCCATACTAATCACGTGGGCTCTAAATTGGAATTTGTTGGAGTAGTATGGTTCTGATCACAGTTGACTTGAATTATTTGAATTACTCTCCAACATCTGTTACTTCGATTGAACCGTTCTGCACAGGTGATTGAAATCATCATAAGAAACACGCACATTGTGTTAAATGTTTGCAAGTGCTGGATAACACAACAAGGCCGTTACACTGCCTTCCCTGAGGTAAGTGGGAGGGTGCGATCATACCTTGACATTTAATTGAGCTGTGAAGATGTTACAAATCTGTAAACTGACTAAGTGGTCAGTTAGAAGTGATATTTTAATATGGTTTTATTTTACAATATATGCATGAAAAAAGAAACACATCAACATTAAAAAAGCAAAGCCAGAGTGGGAGGGCAGGGCTTGTTTTCTGGGCTCAGACTTGTTTGCGTGTGTGTGTGTGTGTGTGTGTGTGTGTGTGTGTGTGTGTGTGTGTGTGTGTTATCCTCGCCAGAAAAAACTGCTGGCGGTAACAGTAGTTCTAGTGGATGTCGGTTTGGATTGAAGGCTAAACGTCTGCAGTACACAGTGATTTATAACAGACAGACAGGCAAACAGGGACAGAGCGAGGGATGGCGGGTCGGAAGGGTGACGAGGATACAGACAGATGAGGGCAGAGAGAGCGAGGCAGGGAAAAGAGATGAATGGACGACTTAGTGTGGGATTAGAGCTGACACTTGAACATCGTGGCAAAAAAAAAAAAAGGAAAAGAAGGGAAGAAATTATCGGGGCAACTATATGACGACGGAGACAGAAACAAGGAAAATTAGTTAAATAAGAAAGAAGGCAAAGAAAGGAAATGCCAGACAGAATAAAGTTAAGGAGTGCCAACGGATGGAATATAGTGAAGACGAAAGACTAAACAAAGAAAAGTGATAACAAAATGGTAACAAAGGACGCAGGAAGTGAAGATTAACTGGAAAGTTTCGACTGAAAAGAGCTCAGTTAGATTTGGTGTGGGTTAATGTGAAGCATGTTCTCATGCCCAGCCCCTCCTATAAGAACTCTTTGTTTAAATATAACAAGTGCCAACTCAGCATCAGTTTTGCATGTGTAGGTCTCCACAGTAAAGCCAGCATTAATAAAAATGCATCATCAGATTAGATTTTCAAAATAAAGCAACACAGATAACAAAAATGAGAAACAAATTGAGATTAGGACGTGTAACAATAAAGGTCACTAAGGCTGTCAAAATGTTTGATACTTTGATACTGTTAATATTGTAGCAAGTAGCAAATGTAAAAAAAAAAAATAAATACTGATCTTCAGACATATTTTAAACCCATGGCCACTTTCTAAGTTTTAAATGTGTTGCCAATGTATTTGTGCAATTTAGACAGGAGTGGGCAGGAGTTTGCTTTCATATTATGTAAATTAATAATCAGAAATTAACCATGGCCCAGGACCGCAGCCAAAAAGGACTTTCTGGCTTTTCATACAACCTCACCTGATTTCAACAGCATATTAGAAACAGAAAAGTATACAGGACAACTGCGTAAAAGATTTTAGACAAGTGACTACTGCGTCATGTTTTTGAAGCGTTAGGCCAATGACCTAGCGGTTGTACTTGACGAGTTGTTTAAATGCTGAAATTTGAGACAACACTGTTGGAAATATATACAAGATTTGCATGACGTATTTCATACAAATAGAGATAGAATGCCAAATTCTTAACATGTGAGTTGGCACTGTTTTAATCTCCTAAAAATCCAAACGCTCTGCTGTTGTTCAGGGTGCACACACTACAGCGAATGGTGGGTCTTCGCTTCAGGGTTTTGGCATTTCCATCATGGTGCATGCAGGATTGGTATTTTTGGTAACCCACCATGGGCTTGACTTCAAGGAAGTGTGAGGGGATGCTCAGCAGGGGGCGTGTCATGAACAATCAGGCAGCAGAGTGCAGTTCTTACTCTTTACAAGTGGGGCATAACAGTCGAGGTTTGGGCTATTTCTGTTCCTAGTCCTGTGTGATGCTTGTTTTACCAGGTATTGGGTAGATGATATTGTATACCACATGTATTTCTGAAGGAAAACAGCAGTATGTTAAATGTTTAGGTGGTATTATGGGCTAAATAACTTTTAATAAGAAAGACAGGTCCCTTTCTGTAAGAATAATGGTATTAAAACCACGGCATGTATAATATACACATGGTGGCTGTGTTAGAAAGTAAGATTCCTATAAAAACAGGATCAATTAGAATCTGGATGGTGGATTCTTTCTTCCTGTAGTAAAGCTTCTCCCATTACTCCTTACAGTGTCTGTTGTAATCGCCTTTTATTTATTGAAGCCCACCTGAAAAATCTTTTTCATAACTTAACTAGAGTAGCAGCAAAGATATACACATCATGTAGATTAATGGTTGTCACAACATGTACTTTTTATTTGACTTGGATATTTAAATCCATATATAATGACAGCTGTATTGTTTTGTCATGATGATGTTTGATATTTCCTGACAGCCTGTCCTAATATCAATGTAGTAACAACTGAAATAAAATCAGAGCCGCAGCCTTATTGTTTCTGAACAAAATGCACTGACCATCATTATCAAAGATGACACAGGAAGAAACAATTTGTCCCTTTGATTGGCTTTTTGTCTTACTGTTTCATGCTTTCTTTTCATCAGAGGTCTATGATAATGGGGATAAACTGGGTTAGAAAGCAGATTGCACAGGATCATGTTAATATGAACACCGTCATCATTTTCCCTTTTGGTTGACTACGTGTGATGAATACTCAAGGAAATCATGATGCCTTAAATCAAATGTTACAAGAATAGCCCATAAAAAACTGTAGCCTATTTCTCTGATTGGTTGACTGCCTATTCGACTGACACATTGGTCAAAGTGTTCACTGTAGAGTACAGCGAAAAAACACATTATTATTTCAGATAAATGTTTTTTAGAAAGTTAATAAGCTTAACAATATATAAAAAAAATTGAATTTGTGCTTAAGAGTTGGAAAATGATTGTACAACATTCAAACAGCTTTCCTCAGCTTGTGTAATTTATAGTAACAAGAGATTTCTCTTAACAGACTTAAATATTTGACATGCTTGGCGGCACACAATTCGAGGAAATTCTGCAAAACCCGACCGCTGTCAAACAACTGAAGTGCCTGAGGAGTGAGTTAAATTCTGAAATCAGTTTGATAAAATATTTTTTTTTTAGTTCACAGGAGTTCTGACTTTGCCCTCTCCCTTTCTTTAGTCCACCCATCAATCCATTTCAATCAGCTCCTGGTGATGCCTCCCTGTTTGGACACCAGTAAGAGGCAGACTGCCAACACAGTTAGAAAACATGTCTCTAACAGAACACCAAACATCTCTATCCCCGTGCAGTGACGTGCCTCGGCTACAATCGTGTCCATCCCCCAACAAACCAGTCCGTCTGATTCCGTTACAAAACCCCGATCCCCGCCCCATCATCACACCACAGAGTCACTGTCATTCTTTCAACGTCACACCTGACCGGCAGCCAGGTGTGGACAGACAAGTACAAAGGTAGACATGTTGGCATGTGGGTAGACATGCTGAAGGCGGTTCTACAGTCACAGTGTTACACATCTGTTGTGTCTTTTGCTAAATTTCTTTCCTCCTCCTGGGCTGCTTGCCTCTCAAAGTACAAATCTGATAAGAGAATCCCATGGGGACACACTCAGCCCGCCAAATGGATGACCTCATCCTGTCTGACTGGTTGGCTGACAAAGACACAAAAACAAACACACACACACACACACACACACACACACACACACACAGACTATACAAAGTGTTATATAATCCCACTAGGTGACAGAAGCGCTGTGCCTAATAACCCGTGCAGGCCACCAGGAGGGCACACAGACGAGACAAAAGCCATCGCCAATAACAGCGCCGCATGCCACCTTTAAAATGGCCTCTCGGATTTAGAGTGAAAGTAACAGGGAACAGCTGTGTTCTCCAAAAGGAAACATTCAAGTTCTCCTCGTACATTTCAATGTTTCTGTTGGATCTTGTTGGCCTCTGTCACATGAGTGAATACTTCTGTTCAGAGTTTCGATTTAGCCCCTTAAAATTGTAAAGAACTATGTGAGCTCCTATATCCCTCATAACCTGCAGGTGAGTGCGTTTACATGGACTTGGTTATCCAGGTTTTGATCAGGTTTTTTTTTAAATATCCCGATTTGTGTTTGTGCATGTAAACATCTTATCCAATATGGCCTAATCCATTTAAAAAAAAAAGAAATTTAAGATATATTTTTGGGCTTTTTGTGCCTTTATTGTAGAGACGGGACATCGAGTTGAGACGGAAATCAGGGAGAGAGAGAGAGAGAGAGAGAGAGAGAGAGAGAGAGAGAGTTGGGAATGACATGCGGGAAAAGAGCCACAGGTCAAAGTCAAACCTGGGCCGCCCACTTGGAGGACTACAGCCTCCATACATGGGGCGTGTGCAGTGCACTACCGGCGCCCCGCCCTTATCCAGATTTTGAGGATTCTGCACCAGAAGACGGGATACTGTGGCATGTATGCGCCTTACCCTGATTTCTCAAAGCGCCTGCACAAATGAAATGCAGTAATCATAAACCGGGATACTAGTGTTTATCATGATTACCGGGATATGGATTACCAGGTTTCTCACTGTGCATGTCCCAGATTTTATCAAAACTGGGATGAGGCTCGTAACGGTTCTACTCAAGTCTGTGTAAACGCACTCAGTGTTGTGTCTCAAGCCATGCTTTTAAAGTTCTTAGAATAGACATTCAAGCCCCTTGTCTGAAGACCATGAACGTCTGAATGTCAAAAAAAAAAAGGTTTTCTGAACAACATTCATGTGGATGTTTAGATATGTAAGAAGATGAGTGACAGTTCAACTCTTGCTTTAATATGGACATAAGAGAAGGACTGTTGATAGATGCACCCTTCAACATTAGGAAAGAAAATAACACATCAAGTGAATTTAGGTCAACACAACTGAAAAGGAACTTATAATGGAGGCTGGAGAGGAACAGATCTGTCCTTCCATACGAAGCATCCCCTATTACAGCTGCTCACTACTCAGTGACTTTATTGTGGTAATGCAAGCCAATCACGTCCTAGAGCCGTCTCAGCGAACATAACATTTTACTTTGGTTTACTGTCTGATGACAAGTGATGCAAGCTTCATCGAGACAGTCATTCTTGAAACCCCACTGAATAAGTCAGACAGCAGGCGGAACTAAAGATGTGACTTCCTGGTTTGTTCTGGGACTGATTCAGTGATGTCTTTCTGAACATGAAGAGTGATGGGCAGGCTACATTTGATTGTATCGTTCCCATTCTTGTCAAGTTTTTGAACTTACTATTCACAATGGTGTTTGCATTGTGTAAAGATTTACGATGGCTTAATACTGAATGATGATTTAATAAAATGAAATATAAAGATTCAATTCAATATCGGCCAATCAGATATCTGTAAAAAATCGAATATCACCCAACCCTTATGTTGATCCTTGATACATTTTATGCTTAATGGTATTTCAAATCTCTCTTGGTAGACATTTGTTGCAGAGTTTAAGTAACATTTCAGATTTATGTTTCATGTCATAATATGAGGGAGCCAACCCTGTTCAGTCATACAAAGTACTGGTCCACCTGTGATGTTTTGGTATATCTGCTTCATGTCTATCCAGTAGTTGTGATTGTTTCACTGTGGATGTTTGTGTGATTGAGGACTAGCGTTTCACCGAAGTAATTTGTCTTATTTTTTCACCTTCTTCCAATCTGACCTTTTACTGCAAAACACCAGCATGTGATGTGTTTAAGCAGTTAACTGCCAAGGTAAAAAAAAAAAAAATAGCTTCATATGTGCAATATGACTGGTTACTTGTGTTTCAGCTTGCTTTAATGTGTGTTATATAATCCATCTGATCTATACATACCCATGCATGTAGATTATTTATGAGCTGTGGTATTTCTGAAAACTGCCAGACAGCAAGTTGTCTAAAAAAAGGGAGTAATTCCTGTAGCCTGCATACAGAGGGAATACTAATTTTCTATATGCTAATTCTTCTCAGAGAGCAGGAAGAGAAAGGAGTGATGATCACAGGTGTGGAGAGGGGAAGAACGATCTCAGCAGGGGGTCTTGAAGACAGACAGCCTTTGGTCTATTTATAGCTCAATAGCATCTCCTTCTCAGCCCGTCACAACACCCCCATCCTCGCTAAGCATCCATTGTTCCCTCCGTAGCCCCTCTTCCCATTAGTCGCCAAAGCAACTGCCTCCTGTTGCCACGGCAACTGGCTCCTCATCAGTGTGCCGGTTCCAGTCACGTGGGGGGGTTGGGGGTGAAATGGTTTGGGGGGCTGTTCAGTGCTGGTGGTGGTGGTTGTGGGAGGGTGTGTGTGTGTGTGTGGGGGGGGGGTCATCGTCTGAAGAATGGAGAGCTGGTGGAGTAAGGCTGGATAGAAGCAGCGAAGGCTAACAGTATGTGTATGAGGAGGAGGGGGAGGTTATTAATATGCTACAAAAACCCCAGGGGGGGGTATTCCACTGTGCTAATCTATTCTGTCTCTTGCCACAGGTCAAAGAGTTTATTCCTGGCAGGAGTGTCTTCGTATTAATTACAGTTATCACGCGAGAAAGACGCTCCCTGAAAACCAGTCTAATGACAAAACGAGGGGTGATGTATCTACTTGGAGATTTGTACCTTAAGCTCAATATGATGAAGAAAGGAGTGCAGATGTTGAAAAGATGTCTGCTGTAATTGCCAGTTTTTAAGTCTATTTTCACAGTGTTGTATCAGGTGTGTCGATTTCCTAAAAGCCAATCGAAAACAAGGACTGCAAATTAGAAGTCAGTTGGCTAGAAGTCCTATATAAGTGCATCGGTTGCATCACTTTAATTAGATGTAACAATGCCTACATGTATTGTCATCCCTGACAATTTTATACTGTGCTGACCTTTTTTTTCTTTTTCTTTTTTTTACTTAAACCACAAATAAACACAAAAACAGCCCCGTGACTTCAAATTGTTAGTCCAAATATGGACGTGAGAACACTGAGAGTACAATTACTATTAATCTCAGTCTCTCTACAGATTAAAGTACAACAGTCTCCAGTTTGGCCATCAGTTCCTTAATGTGTTTTTTTATTGGCCTCGCTTGGCTTCCATTGTTCTGTAATGAAAAGGCGACATTTGTTCTAAATTGTGTCATAATAGAGGGGAGGGAGCGACTCATTCATCTTTATTAATTAATGACATGATAACCAGCAGCTCTGCTATTCCCTATGAAGCAGCTGCAACTGCCTGATCTAACTTCATTATTCATAATAGATGAATTTGGTGCCCGTGGCTTATTTAGACGCAGTGTTTCCACTCCACCCATTGGCGTCTCTGAATCTCCATTCAAAACACCAACCCAGACTCACAAAGGCAACTTTTACTGACACAAACATCCACGTGCTCCTCTTAGGATCCCTACTCAATATCTCAGAAGACATGCCGTCTGTCGTCTGTGATGGACAGCAAGACAGGAAGCTCTGCAGCTAAAACTAAAAGCCAACTGGATGAAGCTCCATGCAGAGAGAGACATAATTAAATGTACAGGATGAAGAATGACAGGGCAATGTCAAATGTGACAATCACATCAGCTTTCAAACTATTAGGTGCCAGTCTGTCACTTAATCCTGGATTTATTTATGAGACAATTTCCATAATATTATAAATCAACTTTTTGTTCTATTTAAATTCTGTCAGAGGGCAGTACAAATAAATGCAATGCTGGTAAAATAATAAATCTTATAGTAGGTATTATATTTTTATTTTTTGTGTGCATTTTTTACTAAGAATGTGGCTACTTTTAGGTGTTCAATCCTAAACCACAAACGAGGGCTGAAAAAGTAACTTGCACTAAGATTAAGTAAATAACAGTCCACGGATATATTCATAAAGATAACTTAAAAAAAAGGCAATTTAATGATCTAAAAATTAATTACCGGTATTTGGTAGAGTGTGAAATAAATGTATGTATTTGGTTTGTTTTGCTTTTATTTTTTCACATATTTTTTTCACTTTCCTGTTTGTTTTCAACGTTAAGCTATTTTTCGTTGATCAATTTGTCAATATGTTTACTCGGATTCATTTTTTAAAATGTATTGCTATTTAAAAAGTGAGTGTTTCTGTATTTTGTGTTTATACATACATTTCTGTTTCTTAATTTTTCATTTTTATTCTTCCCCCACGTATGTACCAAAACCTTTTTATACCTGTATTGTTGTTGTCTTTGTAGTTGTTATATTTAAAGGTCACATATTATGTAAAATACACTTCACCATGTTTCTCTAACACTAATATGTGTCTCTAGTCCGTCTACAAACCCCCCAATGATGAGAGAAGTCCATTCTCTCTGTCTTCTGCCTGCTCCACTTTTCAGAAAATGTGTGCTCAAACAGGCGAGATTTTCCCTTCATGACATCACAAAGGGCAGTAACCCCTCCCCCAGGTGGGTGACACTCCCACAGCTAGGAGTTTGTTCTGTCCTCTGAGTCTGTCTTCTCACCGTAAACAATAGGGCATGGAGCGATAAGCCCGAGACACCCAAGCCCTTCCAGAGAGGGGGCGTGGTCAGACACACCTCATTTGCATTTAACTGAAATACAGGGGTTTATAGGCATGATCAAATACATGATCAAATACATGATCAAATGGGATCTTTGATAAGAAACTTCAAAGACACATTTGTGAGGGGTTTTGAGACTTATTTAACTTGTCGAAAAGAGGATAACATGTGACATTTCCATGACGGACAACTCCCTGCAGATACTCTTGGAGCTGAATTTGAAATTCAACATGACCATTTTTTTTTTGCTTGTTTCAGAGCTTTATTTATGATATTATGCAAATATAAGAGTTCCTATTGTTGAATAACGTTTATTTCAGATCCTAGGAACATTTGAACTAATTTATGAGCTAAGATCTCAACTAAATGAAACAAAACAAAAAAGTGTCAGGGTTTTTTTTTTTTTGTGACTGAGTTTTTGCCATCCTGCATTTTCTGCTCTTATTTGTTGTGACTTTAAAAAGTAATTTCCCTGCTAATGAAACAAAGCTGCTCTATATTAAGCCCTCTGTGACATTTGAATTCCATTTCCAGTCTGGATTAGTCAGCTGTGTCACAGCAACACGCTCAGGTTAAGGAAGAAACACTGCAGCACCAGGCACTTTAGCATCTGACTCCATACTGGCTGCTGGAGGATTATTTTCATACCAGTGACGGCTCAGTCTCCGTCCCATCTGCTGTATTTCACCCTCTTTCTATCAAAATACAGCCTTCAGTTTTTAGCACACACTGTTCACAGCTCCTGAAATCCTTCACTACAATTTGCCACACACATTCCAGAGGTTGGAACTTTGCTTAGCTCAATGTAGAAAGTCAGACTGTTGCAATAAGTCAAACATTTATTTTGTTGCTATTCTCTCTCTCTCTCTCTCTCTCTCTCTCAGGCCCCTGCTCCCTGCTTGGTAAGGTTATCTCCATATTTCACTGGTACAGGAATGCACTGGTGCCAGCCTGAGCTGTTTACATGTTTTGCATAATTAAGATGCTGAAAAAGGAGGCTTTGCTGTTTTTGACTACCTCCCACTGAGTTTGTGCGGTGCAATCACTTACAAAAACACACTGCCACAAAAAAAAACATTGACAGTCCCATGCCTGCTCTGTTTTTCCACCTTTATTTTATTGTGTTGCTACCGATACTCCTAGAAAAGCTTCCACCCTGTTTGTTTTCCATTCTGAGCCTCAGACTTCAATCCTAACATAATGGATGAATTTTAGCAGCAACAATCTTTGCATCATTTTTCGTATTGGCAACAACAAACGGCAACAAGGCCCACAACTTAAAGGTCACACTTTCTCAAGCTCATGAACACTGGTAGAAAAATTCACAAACATTCCCCTCAAACCAAACTGATCTAAACCTTTTGTCTACAGACGGCGCTCTGTTTCAGGGAGCTTCCAGCGTTCACTGACGCTAGGTTACAAAAGTTAACTCCTGCGGTAATGTCCGTTAGGTGTATTTTAGATAGCTCCTAATATTTGCTTTAATTTAAGGAAATATCACCAAGAAAACATGAAAACAATGTAAATGAGTTGGGTCCTGGCATTAGCAGCACCTCTACGTGGAAACTGTTCCTTCGAAAAGACGAGTCATGTCCTGTGTCCACCTCGTGTTTTATCCGGGCAGAAAAGCGCTGGCTGTGCGCTCGGGAGTGTTTGCATGAAGTGTTTGTGTTCTGAGAAGAAAAGCGCTGCACGTCCGTCCTGTCTCTATGACAACAGTTTGTCGTCAACGGCCGCTGTATGACCGACACGGCTCCGTTACCTTTTACTGCATATTTTATATTAAAGATAGTTTTTACCGGATCAGACAGGGAGCGAGGAGGATGTGAGTACAAGATACGATCCGTAAAGAGGCTAAAACACAGGGAATATCATACATTTTGTATCATACAAAAGAGCGCCCGTGATGTCAACAGTGCCTTTTTTAAAAATTTGAAGATTTTCAAGTTGGGCACTCAGAGCGGCGCTTTTCATCCAGGCGGCCGCTTTCTGAACAACTGAAAAAAAGACACTGGCGCTGAGAAGAAAAACGCCAGGTGGACACGGGGCCTCAGACTAGCACCTCCTCTGCCATTGTTGTTGACAAAGCCTGATGTTGTACTGTATGTCCCACCCCTTCTTGATTCTCATTGGTCAGTGAGGGAGAAGTGACATTGACGAGCCTCAGCACTGTTCTAAAAGTTGAACTACATGTCTGTAGTGCTGTCTGTGGACCTGGGCCCTTATAGCCGATAGAGAAAGGATAAGGACAGATTTAAAAGTTATATAAAACAAATCACAAGTTTGATGATTCAGTTGTAAAAAAAAAAAATGTGTAGTAGCAGAATAGTTTAGGCTCAGTAAAAGGTCAATGGGTTGAAATTTATTTTAAGTTGCCTATTTAGAGTTTCAACAATGAGAAACATTACGTTATTGACCGTTTTCTGCAGAGCTCTTTCAAAGCTTTTCGTTTTGGATTAAGCTTCAAGGATGAATCAATTATGAATGAAGATAACTCGTTTGTAACTTGACCCGATTTGAAAAACAGCTGGCAACATGCAACAGAGGTCAGGTTCACGCACTGAATCATCCCTTGTCACAGTCGGCTACTCTCCATCTTCCCCGTCTTTTTACACATTGAACAGTGCTTCGCTATGGTAGTGATAGAAACATATTTACCGGTACACTGGGCCAATTCAAGATGGTAAATGGTAAATGGACTTGATCTTATATAGCGCTTTTCTAGTCTTCTGACTACTCAAAGCGCTTTTACACCGCATGTCACACCTACACATTCACACACTGATGGTTGGTATCACCCATCAGAAGTAACTAATCCCATTTATACACCACCACCGAAGCAGCGGGAGCAACTCGGGGTTAAGTGTCTTGCCCAAGGACACATCGGACATGTTGCCCAGCTGGGGATCAAAACCCACGACCTTTGGTTGAGAATAGAGACTCTACCAACTGAGCCACAGCCGCCACAAAACATCTACATGGATTATTCTTTCTCTTACTGTAGCAGGTCAGACCACTATACATGTTCCAAGTGAAAGTCAATGGTTGCTAATTATTTTGGCTAACACAGCAACAGGATATCAGGAAGAATATTGATCTGATAATCGTTAATTCTGGGCCGCCGGTAGCTTGGCAGTTAGTGCGGTCCTCAGGAGCATGCAGCCCGGTTTTGGTCCGACCTGTGGCTCCTTTCCCGCATGTCATTCCCCGCTTTCTCTCTCTTCCCTGTTTCTGGCTCTATCTCTGTCCTATCTCTAGGATAAAGGCATAGAGTTAAACACTTTTTCTGTCCTTTTAAAAGTTTTGTGTGTGGCACACAAACTGAACCATCAGCTAGTGTGTTGTCAGTGTAGTGACTCATTAACTCCAGCATCTGTTGCTGTTCCTAGGGCAACATTAACCAATCCTTAGTCTCTATGGCAACTTCCCCTCCATGTGCTTTTCCCCTCCTCAAAAGCATTTCACATTTTTGTCTACCTCAAGAAAACAGAGTGCAAAACTACCTTCAACTGTAACCTCTAGTCCGACCGAACCAAAATACAGGAACTCTGTTGACAGTTCCATCATCAAGACATTCAATGTCAATTTTCTACAGTTGTGTTTTTCCTTCCAATCAGAGCTGTTTTCAGACACACTTTGATCAAACAGATTTGAACTGCTTCTTGTTGCTGAGGCGTAAAGGGCAAGCTGTGCTACGTGCTTGTCTGCCTCTCTAAGAATCTGTCTGAGAGTCTTGCAGTAAAAGCTTCTGCCGGGGTGCTAATGCTGAATCACTGGAAGAATTCAGTCAGGGAAAGAAAATGATTGAGCACATTTCACAAGAAATTGTTTTCCTGCATTTGGATGCATTCACTCAAACAGATCAAGACAGAAATCTCTGCAGGCAGGTTATAAGTTAAATAGAGTGTTAACAGTAACATGGTAAAATACTTTAAAATAACTATAACTATAAAATATCATGTAGCATTTAGGTTATTAAGTAACATCCCACATTTACAGCCTAGCGAACATGTAAGTACTAATGCCCATTTTCATTTGAATTGTTGGTTACAAAGTCATTGCTTGTGTTTCTCTTACATATTTAAATGACAATCTAAAGCACTTCAAGTGAACCTTAAAGTATGTTTGTGTCTATATTGTAGATCACTGCAGGTGGAAACAGGTCCCCGCTAAAGAAATGCCTTATGTCTTTCTCTTTATATATTCATATATATCATTATCTCTTCCATTCATGTCTATCTGTTGTTTTTTGTGTGCCCCTCTCTCTTTACGACATTTAAACCACCATTGCTCTCGTTTTATCTGTGGGCTAGCTTGTCATTTTTCGTTGTTGTTGCTTCTGTTCTGTCAGTCCCATGGATATGCAGACACTCCTCTGCCATAGATCTCTGTCTGTTTCATGTCATTCTGTTTCTGAAACGCTCCACAACTGTCTTAAGACAGCGAAAGCTGAATCTGGGAAACACACTCTTTTGAGTGCACTGACATGGTGTGGCTGTGGTTCAGTGGTAAGAGTCGGTCGTCTCTAAACCGAAAGGTCGAGGGTTCGATCCCCAGCTCCTGCAGCTACATGTCGATGTGTCAGGACACTGAAGCCAAAGTGTGAATGTGTAAGAATGGGATATGGGAATACTGATGGATACTTAGTTACCTCTGCTATCAGTGTGTAAATGTGTATGAATGTGCAGATATGAACTGCGGTGTAAAAGCGCTTTCCTAGTCTTCTGACAACTCAAAGCGTTATACAAGCTCAAGTCCATTTACCAAACAAAACTCTCAAATAGCAAATAGACTTTCAGCTAACTGGCAATTCCTGAAGAAGCCAAAAGCCAAAAGTCAAGTTTGGAAACAGTGTAAAGGTTTGATCATTATTACATTAGATGTTGTAGAGGTAACCTGGAAATGTCCTCAGTCCAAAGAACCAAGATAAAGTACCAATCTCATACTTTGGGATTATCTCTTAGGAACACACTCTACTGTACCTGCTCACAAAGAAAAACTCTGAGCATAAAGTTGCTCTGCTATGTCGGAAATCTGGTCAACCTTCTATTTTTTTTTTTTTTTTACTCTGGTAAAGTTTTACTAGAGCTCGAAAGAGATTAACTGAATATTATGTATAGACTTCACCATGGACCTATGACATTACAAACACATGAAGGTTACTTTCTGCAATAAGCTTCAGCACCATGGACAGAGAAGCTATTTTCCCCCTGACAACAACAAAAAAACTCCTAAAAATTGATATGAAATTACAAATGTAAGTTTTATAATGATGGGGTATAGTAGGTCTCCAACCTTTCTTCATCTGAGAGCTACTTTGAAAAAATGAAAATGGCCAAGAGCTACTTGCATCAAATCGCTTGCATTTATTTACACAGCCCACATCAGCTGAATGAAGCTACTGTTTGTACAAATGTGAAATTGAAATAAGCCAATGCTAATCAATAATCTTAAATTCACATCAAGGTCCAAGAAAACATCACTACTTCACACTTGTTTTTACGGGTCAAATATATGGATAGTGGGAAGAGGTGCATTTCCGAGCTACCTGTTGGAGACCCCTGGTATAGAGTATAGTGCACAGTATATTGTATATGGATGCAATGGGTTATCTTTGCCTGGGCTTAAAACTAGTTAGTTTGACCAAAGAACAGACTAACAGAAACATGTACAAGCGAAGTTAGCATAAATAAATAAATATTGGAAAAAGGAAGCACTCTTGGGTTGTTCCAAAGTGAACAATTCATAGTTCACAAATACATCATTCTGGTTTATGCTTAATAAATTAAGTGGGGAAGAATGACTGTTCCTTTTTTTGTATTCTTACATCCAACAACCCACATTTTACTGTTTCATTAAAAGTTGGTTTAGAGCCAAATCTCTTTGTGACTTAGTACTGCAAACAGTCAGTGAGCATACAGTAATGAAAAGAATATCTCATATAAGCAACATGAATAGAGGTCCTGTGCTGCACATTTGGAAACAAACTCCCTAAAATGTCCACTAAGTGAGCTGATACGACTGACTTTTTAAAATGTCAACAAAGAATGTTTAATTAAATCTTCACGGCCCAGCCTGCTGGCCTGGAGCCCAATGCTGCTGAGCCACGGCACGTATTGTAAAATAACAACACAGACTGACTCACGCTGTTGCCCTACTGTTAGCTTTCAATGTTACTTTGTTTTCTATAAGAATCGTGCCAATGAGGCCGAAGTCTCAGCACCTCCCACCAAAAGCCATCAAAAGGCATTAACTCAACCCTGTTCAGTGTTGGCGCCATACTGTACGAATGTCCCTTCTGGGTTAACATCCAACAGTCTTTGCCCCCAATGAAAAGAGCCTAAACAACAGTGAAAAGCACCATGTGGTAAAAATAGACCATGCAAACCATTAGTCATCTTGCTTATGCTAGTGATGTGCATGATTACTCGACGTAACAATTAAACATTACCATCTTTGCTGGTCGACCTTGGAAATACTAGTCAGTTAAAAAAATGTATTATTAGTGCGCGCGCCCCGTATATGAAGGCTATAGACCTCCAAGCGGACGGCCCATGTCATTCCCCTCTCTCTCTCTCTCCTTGATTTCCAACTCTGTCTTATCTCTCAAATAAAGACACAAAAAGCCCAAAAATAAATCCCAAATTAAAAAAAATATATATATATATTATTGCCAGACCACATTGCTGCTTAAAATTTGCCCCCAAGCTGTAACACAGTCACTGGCCGGGTCTGTAGCTCCAGTTAAGGAGATTCGCTTTACTCGCGCTACTGCATCTTGTAGGAGCAGCGCAGATAAACTGGCATATTGCCACTCGACCAGAGCAATGCATCACCACCACAACCAGCACAGGCGTGTGAACGTTAACATGCAACGTTGACTGAAAGCTGGTGGTGCTAGCATTGCTAACATCAGCCACGCTCAGCAAACCAATTTGACATTGTCTACCCTGAGAGTAATGCATGGCACAAAATGCCACACGTTTGTAGCTGCATTTACAATAGCAGGCGATTTAGTTATTGAAGAGTGTAATGAAGGGTTGGAAATAGCTATTTTAAAAGGCATGGTTTTGGACATTGTTTAGCTGTGTACAATAAACTGTGTTACATTTTTTTTTTTCCCACCAAAGATATGATTATAATGCAGATGAGAGTAGTGAGATTGAATCAACACAACAAAGTACTCATCCAGGCTCAATACCAAAACACAAAGCTGAAAAACGCTAAAATGCTCTGTAAAGCTAAGAGGCCAAAAGAGGGTGTGGCGATTATCTCCTGTGTTTTAAATCCAAGAAGTGCCCCCTTAACACAAAACATGGGCATTGATCAACTGCTCATTAAAAAAAAAAAATCGTCCACCTTTAGTCCATGTAGTGCAATTTCAGCTGACAAAACCACTAAACCATCTTTGACTGGAGGTTAAAGTCTATAAACATTGTCCCTTCAATATGAATGTGTACGTTTATGTGTATCTCCAGTTGTGGGTAATGTATGCACGCGTATACTGTATGCAGTAAGAGGAAAACACTGTGTTCCCAGGGCTGTCTATTAATAGCTTCAATGGCATACTTAAGCTTGAACGTCGTCTTTAATACAGCGTGATGCACATGGACTATATTGAGGTCTAATTTAGAGAAAAAAAAGCAGGTTATGCTCTGGTAGTTGATGGCAGCCTGGAATTGACAAGTTACCATGCTGACCTGAATAATGTCTTGTCCAGAGCTCAGGAGTAGGTAAAGCCACTCAGAGGAGCTTGCTTTTATTGCCATTTTATTGAAAGCTTGTGATTGTTTTCCAGAATTCATTTAACAATCACCCTCTCATTTATATATGGTCGCTTCTTGTAATTATAGGATTGCAACCATCATAATGCCATGACCAAGGGGCCAGACGGTAGCCAAAAATCAAAATCAATCAAAAAACAAAAAATCAAATGGGCCACATCACGGTTGATACCTCCACTTCTAATATATAGTTTATGATTTTTTCTTAATAATTTGAAACACCACCATTGAGTATGTATATCCCGTCCTCCACCTCTATTCCTCCTCTCCCTCTCAGTTTTACTTGTTAGATAGTTTTGTGACAGAAGGATTCATAAATTCTCCCTATGTCTCCTCTCAGAATTCATATTCCCTCATAATCCCACAAGTCTTCAACAGCAATCCCTCCTCGCCCTCTTTGTCTCTGCATCTCTATGTAGCAAATGAACACTATTTTTAATATTTTTGTACATCCCTCAGATTTTCTAAAAGGATTTGAAAGTCTCTTTTGTTTCTTATTTAAAATTTTAGGCAGTTTTTTTTGTCTACCTCCCTTTCCCTCACTGTAGTCCTACATCGATGCTGTTCTAGCTCATCATTGTACTCCACATGCCTTCTTGTCTTTTCTAAAAGGCTTAAATACCACTCTGGGTGACAAAGACCCACCCCTGGCACCGACAAAAGATCTTATTACACAGAGGGGAGACTGAGCCAGCTGTGTTCAGCACCCCGTCTTCCCTTTTCTCTCCCATATCAACACACATTTTTACAGACACACAAAAATACACAATAATCAAAGTGTGAACATAATGTTTGTCAAATCGAATGAATGACCGTTACTGTTGTTATTTCTTGCATCCCAAGGGTTTTCTCTGACAGCAGAAACACAAATATATGGATTATGCCCACAGTCCACACACACATCAGTAAAAGGTATGAACACTCAAACAAGAAATTAACATGAAGTGTATAACAACAAGATTGAGATTCAACTAAAAGAGCCTGAATCCAGCAGCCTTTTCAGAAGTTCTACAATATCCATGTAATATGGAAGTGGCAGAAAGACTACTATAAGCTGTTTGGTTTTTGCAGAACGATGGGAGGCATTGATCAAAGCTGCTTAATAGCAAGGTTCAACCCTCTGCTGTTACTGTGGAGAGCCGAAGGCTGGCTCAGTCCAAGGGGAGGCAGAGACGGGAAGTGTTGAAAGGAAAGACAAGGAAATGAATCCTCTGGAACTCTTCCTATAAATCACACCAACACGTACAAAACACTTCAGCTCCTCTAAACATTATCAAAAACTAAAAAAACATTCACATTATTGGAAAAGCCAAAACTACTTCAATACACATCTAGGTATATCGCCCCATGAAAGCATCAACATACACAGTCATTCATAAAGCTGACGTCCATACATCCACTCGGAAAGCAAAAAAGCACAAGTGTCAGCCAATTCTATTTTTAGCTTCATTGGCTGGTGTACAGATTATAACTTTCGAGAAAAAAAGGTGTTCTTCATACTCCTCGCTGACTCGGCTACATTTAAATTCCTAACTGATTTTAAAATTAGGTTGCATCAAGGTTATCTGGATCAACGTTATAGGTATATGTTAGAATCCCAGGAGGCCTTGTCCCGGCAGCAGAAGCCAGGCTCCTGAGTAGACGGAGTTCCCCCAACACAATGCGGAAAAAGGCTGAAGGCTGCCTGTCGTTTTGACGGATTAGAATCACCGGGTGTCCAGCGCTCCTTTTTTGCTTAAGCACAGTAGGGAAGGTCTTTGCTATGTGAGTGCGCTCTAAAAATTCGGCAATGTGTCATTATCATTAAAATAGAAGAAATTAAAAAGATGGATCGTTATAGATTATGACAGAAATTGTACTACCCTGTCCGTCAAAATGACAGACAACAAGAAAGTCTAGCGCAACCTCTGCTCTGGATGCAAAATGCTTTGGGTGAAGTGGTCAACTCCGTTCATCACTTAGAACTGGAGGTAAGTTTTTGAAAGCCAGTTTTGACATCTCTCAAAAAGTAGTATGCAAGACCACGTTTACCTCAAGGAACAAAGCCAGGGATCTCCCCTTACTTGTAGATTTGACTGAGTGGCTATTATCGTCCAACTCAGAAAGTACCAACACTATCATCCAGAGCTCAGAACCCAAATATCAAATGTGTATAACAATTATCGGAACATCCCCAACAACTCTGTAAGAGATCAGATGAATAAAAACAGATTTTATAACCTCTTACATTACAGAATAATCTGGGCCAAACATCTGTACTTCTTAAAGTCCACTGACAGAATCCTCCTCTTATTGTTATGAAGGGTTAATTGGACATAAATCGTCTGTACTCTGCATTATTTAGTTACACATTTATCCTACCTTAAAAGTGGCTGAAACATCCATCTACCCAGCATATCTCCCTAGGAACACCATGCTATACCCTGGACATGTAGGATTTTTAGTTCATTATGTTCTGAGTTAACCAATCCTGTAGAATCCTTGTCATATTCCTCCAAAACACTTTTTTTTAAATTCAGATTCTTCCCCAAGGTCATTCACGATGTCTGTGCTCCTATCTCATCCTCGACAAGTGAGTACCGCATCAACAAAGCAACCAGGAGCTTGCCTGCTCTTACGGATATCGAAAGTTATGGCCTATTGAAGCCAACAAAAAAAGAAAACAAGGACTGTGTTTGCTGTCCATCACTGTGCAAACTTCACAGTGATGTCTCACTAATGATGAAAGAAAAAACACAACAAAGAAAATTAAAGAAGAGGGATTAAATTACGACTCACCTGTTGAGAAGCAGCGCAGTCAGCAATCATCACAGAGCATAGAAAGTAAAACAGAAAGAAAAAACAAAATTACCAATTGATAATTAAGTTTAGTAGGTTGAGTGTTAGAAAACACAATAGGAAAAATGGTTATCCAACAAAGGAGGGAAGTAAATAGGAAACCCTTTTTTTGTATGGGGGGGGGGGGGGGTGGTGGTGGTGGTGGTGGTGGTACAGACATTTGCAAGAATTTGTAGACACACATGCGATTTAGGAAAATCGAGTTAATATAGAGTTAATTGGAAACAGTACAGAAGAATGACACCTCACTCCTGGAGAGGAAACAGAGTGAAAAGAGTGTTAACACACCTGACAAAAGAGAGAAAGTGAAAGTTGGTTTTGATTTGGTGAAGGTGTCTAATGTTGTCTCTAAAGAAAAAGACTGATTGGTTAGTAATAGCACACCCATCAACAGCAACCCTGTTAATTATGAGAACGTCCCAACAGTGCATCACTGGTAATGAAGACAGTAAGAGATTAAAGTCAAGCCAATCCACAGCCTCAGCTGATCAACACTTGAGTCCATGCGTTAGTCACTCACAAGTAGTCCGGATTGGATCAGCCAGAAAACAGGTCTTTTGACAAATGTTTCCATGCAGGGACAATACAAACGGGTCTATCTATCTGTCATCTATGTATTTGTCTACTCTACTTCTACTTTGTCCAGCAGTTACTACAACCAACCTTCCATGAAAGGGTCAACTGGAGGGACCACGGCTGGTTCGTCCATGGAATCAGCAAAACTTGGAAAGAAGGGTTTAGCTGCAGGGTTGAGGCCAGAGGGTAGGACTCCCAGGGCGTTTGCAGCTGGAGGGGAAGAGGGACTGATGAGTGGGGATGCTGGTGAAGGGAACTTCTTAGCTCCTGGGGAGGTGGGACTCTTCAAAGAGGAGGAGGAGGATGAGGAACGAGACTTCTTGGATTGTTTCTGGGAAGATTTCCCATCCTTCTGCTCTTTGGCTTTGGACTCTTGCGCTGTGGTCTTAGGCGAGCGGAGAGGCGCTGGGCTTGGGGTGTCAAAGGAAAGCCCCAAGGTAACAGGATCACTTGAAGTGTTGACCTCACTGAAGTCAAATAGCTCGCTGTCCCTGCTCATGGAGGAGTTGTTCAGGACCCAAGAAGAATCTGATGGTGAGAGAGGAGGGGCCGAGGCTAACACCTCACCTTTTGGGGAAAAACCTGGGCTTGGTTGGGATGCCGGGCTGAAAGCTGAGGTGTCTCCCTCTGGTAGCCCTTGCACACAAGACTCTTGGAGGAAACTGGTAGTGTCAAATATCCCACTGTCAACAACGTCACCGGCCATTGTGTCAATCTCTTGAGAGAAAGTTGGCAAAATGGCCTGGCTGCTGTTACCCAAGCTGGCATTTTCAGTATCCATTAGGAGGTTGAATGGATCATCTGGGTGGGGAGCCATGGGGAGGGAGCCAAGTGTTACACTGTCAGTTGTGGTAGACGGCATCGCGAACGGAGGCGCTGTGGCTTTCAGCTCGCTGTTCAGGACCAATGGGTTGATGGTAGAAGCAGTTGAAGAGAAAAGGTCATGGGACAGAGGAGAAGGGACTAGGCCTTCTTCTGGGAAAACCTCCTTTTTCCAGGCGCTGGAGCTGTTATCCATGTCTGTGAATGAGGACTCCAACTGAACAGCACTTCCTAAATCCATCATATCGTCTTCTGTGATTTGAGAGGCTGCTGATGCAGGGACAAACGGTTCCGCCATCACTCCCCACTCCTGCGGAATCTTCTTCCTGCTCTTACCCTTCTTCCCCCTCCCTCCACTCTTCCCAAGCTGCTCCTCCCATCCAGCCTCTCCTTTATCTCTCCTCGGGCCTATCCTGCTGTAGAACTCCTCTGTGTTTTCTCCAGTTGCTTGCACCTCAAGGTGACCTTTACTCTCTAGGTGCTCATAAGATCCCTCATCTTTCTGTCGCCTTTTTTTCTTCTTCTTGTTCTGCTTTCGGTCGGAGCCCTCTCCCTCTTTTTCGTCCCCTCCGGCATAGGCTGTGCTCTCTCGCGTAGGCCAACTGTCAGGTGGGTCATCAGGGCTGACTGCTAGCTGGCTGGCATGGCGACTGATCACCGTGGTAACGCTTGGAGTGAAAGGGAGGTCTGTCGACAGACAGTCAGCCTGGTCTTGCCAGCAGTCGCCTAATGCACCTTATTATGGGTGAAGAGGGGGAAAGTTTTAAGTTGGGGGAGATGATTATGTGCATATGAACTGGTTCCTTAAGTCAAGTGCAAACAGAAAATAAACAAATATTATTCAAAAGAATATATATAAACCGGAAGTTCATAAAGCTGAATTCATCAAACTATTCAATTAAATTGTTTGATAGAGTTTCAGGGTGAAAAGTCAAAGCAGTAGAGAAGCAATTGAAGAAATTAAATAAGATGTGGGTTGGAATGCATGAAACCTTAATCACAATACCTTGGGACTTATTTGGGAACAGTGGGACTTATTTTTCTCTTTCAATGATGTGTCATCCTTTTTTTTTTTTTTAATTTAATGTTAACACTGACAGTAACAATTGATCCCAAGTTGCATTATTGCTTCTGAGTAATTATTGCTTGATGGAATGTGAATCAAACACATAAAGCACATAGAAACAATCTGGAGGATGGTAGTGAATGAAATGATGTAGAGGTGTGGTGCTTTTGAGGTTGCTGAGTCACTGCAGCCTCACTAAGATTCATTCTTAGCCTGAAACTATCAGACTGCACAAAAGCTCTTTAAAAAAAAAGGGGGGGGTAAGAGTAAGGAGTGTGTGAGTTTACATTTGTCTGCAGACTAAAAATAAGGTCACGCAGTGCATTTACAGTGTTCCACATGAGCACACAGAAACAAAAAGACTTCTTGATGGTTCCATAGAAAGGAGGTCAATTACAGGCAACCATGCTGTAACTAAAACGGCGTATCTTGGGATGTTGTATGACAAAGCCCAGGTAGATAAGAAGTAATGAGAACATAGAGGAAATGTCCACTGAGACAAGGTTGTTCTACTTTGGCCCAGTTTGTTTCTTGTTTTAAGCTATACACACTCACACACACATTCACAGAAAGAGAGCTGAAGTGGAGCAGCTTTCAGGCCCAGTACAATTACTCTCTAGTGTGTTGTACTTTATATTATCAAACCTGTGACAGATCAATGCTCTCTATATGTAAATTATATGTGGAAGGCAAAAAAAAGTAATCAACCAAATGGATCCGGATGACTTAAATGTAGTGTCCTGCCAACTCATTAGTCCAAAGACGCATTAAAAAACAGCCATCTTTACTTTCACTTTTAAAGGTACTTTATTGTGGAATCCAAAAGAGAATAATTTATTGCTTCTAAGCAATTTTTTAACAAATGACTCTACCTTCAGTTTGGAATATGCATGTCCTATACAAGGTGCAGTTTTAATGCAGAAAGAGGGGAAGATAAATACAATGTTTTAAAGAGTTAAAAGTCACATATTATACTCCCTTTCAACCAGTTTAAAGTCTCAGAGCTCCCCAAAACATGTCTGTGAAGTTTCTTTTAATAAATCCACTCTGATCCTGTATTTGATCATGCCTATGAACCCCTCTATTTCAGCCCTGCTCAGAACAGGCTGTTTCTGTGTCTGTACCTTTATATGCAAATGAGCTGTG